>NC_135480.1:4189542-4349314 GCF_052094955.1 Ictidomys tridecemlineatus | reverse complement strand
TGAAGTCCGAAGCCCAGGTGTCGGCACACCAAGCAGCAGCTCTGTCCAGCGAATGGCCTCTCTGCCTCCCGGCTGTGCCGAGGGACTGAGTCTGGCACTGACTTGGGAATCTGCAAAAACTTAGAGCTACAAAGTGAACAGCTCACAAGGTCATCCTGAAGCCACCAGGACTTCACAGATCCCCGGTCCCTGTCAACCCCTGTCCCCAACACGCTGTGTCCATTGTGTCCGTTCACCTTCATGGTGATTCTTCAGAGAAGTCTTCAGCTGGGCGAGGTGGCACACACCTGTGACCCCAGCGCTCCGGAGGCTGGGGCAGAAGGATCGAAGTTCAAGGCCAGCCTCAGCAACTCAGTGAGGCCCTGAGCAGCTCAGTGAGACGCTGTCTCCAAATAAAATGTAAAAGAGGGCTGGGGTGTGGTCAGGGGTCAAGTGTCCCTGGTTCAACCCCTGGCACCTGTGTGTATGTATATAGCACTGTCTCTAGAGGACACGTCCTGTTCTGAAAACAGCCGAGTAACTGAGTCTTTCTGTTTTTTCTCCACTGTCTGGTTCCTGAAGGAGGCCGTCAAGGTTTGGAATTTCTTGTCATCCTCTGTCCCCCTCTAGCCTGTCTCCCGGGAGAGGGACCTTCCGGCACGCCTGCCCGCCTGTCTTCCGTGTGGCTCTCACTCTTGCACCTGGGCCGGGCTCTCTGCTCCCCCTCGCCTCACCTGTTCTCCATTCCAGTGCCTCGCTGACCTGCCTGGCCCCCGGGCCGCCTGCTGCCCGCGCTTGCTGGTACTTACTGGTCTCTTCTGGCCCCGCAGCTGCTCTGCACAGTGTCCCGGGGCCAGTTCGTGGCTGGGCGCTCACTGCAGCCCGCCCACAGCCCACCACCCTCCAGGTCCACTGGCCTCCCCGCAGGACGTGGTCCCCACAGGGGAGCCGCCTGGGCCTGCACCCAGGCCCAGACACGGGGGCTTCTAAATCGGACATGTGGCCAGCTGCCCACCGTGAACTGGCCCCAGGGCGCCGGAGCGCACTGCCCACAGCCGCCCCGGGCCACCGCAATTGGCCTGCGCGGACTGCAGCTCCAGCCAGTTCCCTCCACAGGACCATCCCAGAGCCGAGTACGAGGCCAGGGTCTTGGAGAAGTCGCTGAGAAAAGAGTCCAAGAACAAGGAGGTACGTCACGCGCCACCTAGGAGACCTGGGCCAGCAGACACCACGTGCCACCTAGTGAAGACCTCCACCTAGTGTAGACCTGGGTCAGCAGACACCGCGTGCCACCTAGTGTAGACCTCCACCTAGTGTAGACCTGGTCCAGCAGACACCACGTGTCACCTAGTGTAGACCTCCACCTAGTGTAGACCTGGGCCAGCAGACACCGCGTGCCACCTAGTGAAGACCTCCACCTAGTGTAGACCTGGTCCAGCAGACACCGCGTGCCACCTAGTGTAGACCTCCACCTAGTGTAGACCTGGGCCAGCAGACACCCCGTGCCACCTAGTGTAGACCTGGGCCAGCAGACACCAGGTGTCACCTAGTGTAGACCTGGTCCAGCAGACACCAGGTGTCACCTAGTGTAGACCTGGGCCAGCAGACACCGCGTGCCACCTAGTGTAGACCTCCACCTAGTGTAGACCTGGTCCAGCAGACACCACGTGTCACCTAGTGTAGACCTCCACCTGGTGTAGACCTGGGCCAGCAGACACCAGGTGTCACCTAGTGTAGACCTGGGCCAGCAGACACCAGGTGTCACCTAGTGTAGACCTGGGCCAGCAGACACCGCGTGCCACCTAGTGTAGACCTCCACCTAGTGTAGACCTGGGCCAGCAGACACCACGTGTCACCTAGTGTAGACCTGGTCCAGCAGACACCACATGCCACCTAGTGTAGACCTGGGCCAGCAGACACCGCGTGCCACCTAGTGTAGACCTCCACCTAGTGTAGACCTGGGCCAGCAGACAGTGCATGCCACCTAGTGTAGACCTCCACCTAGTGTAGACCTGGTCCAGAAGACACCCCGTGCCACCTAGTGTAGACCTCCACCTAGTGTAGACCTGGTCCAGCAGACACCAGGTGTCACCTAGTGTAGACCTCCACCTAGTGTAGACCTGGGCCAGCAGACACCGCGTGCCACCTAGTGTAGACCTGGGCCAGCAGACACCGCGTGCCACCTAGTGTAGACCTGGGCCAGCAGACACCCCGTGTCACCTAGTGTAGACCTGGGCCAGCAGACACCCCGTGTCACCTAGTGTAGACCTGGGCCAGCAGACACCGCGTGCCACCTAGTGTAGACCTGGGCCAGCAGACACCGCGTGCCACCTAGTGTAGACCTGGGCCAGCAGACACCCCGTGCCACCTAGTGTAGACCTGGGCCAGCAGACACCCCGTGTCACCTAGTGTAGACCTGGGCCAGCAGACACTGCGTGCCACCTAGTGTAGACCTGGGCCAGCAGACACCCCGTGCCACCTAGTGTAGACCTGGGCCAGCAGACACCACGTGCCACCTAGTGTAGACCTCCACCTAGTGTAGACCTGGGCCAGCAGACACTGCATGCCACCTAGTGTAGACCTGGGCCAGCAGACACCACATGTCACCTAGTGTAGACCTGGGCCAGCAGACACCGCGTGTCACCTAGTGTAGACCTCCACCTAGTGTAGACCTGGTCCAGCAGACCACGTGTCACCTAGTGTAGACCTCCACCTAGTGTAGACCTGGGCCAGCAGACACCAGGTGTCACCTAGTGTAGACCTGGGCCAGCAGACACCAGGTGTCACCTAGTGTAGACCTGGGCCAGCAGACACCAGGTGTCACCTAGTGTAGACCTGGGCCAGCAGACGCCACATGCCACCTAGTGTAGACCTGGGCCAGCAGACACCACGTGCCACCTAGTGTAGACCTGGGCCAGCAGACACCCTGTGTCACCTAGTGTAGACCTGGGCCAGCAGACACCAGGTGCCACCTAGTGTAGACCTCCACCTAGTGTAGACCTGGGCCAGCAGACACCGCGTGCCACCTAGTGTAGACCTCCACCTAGTGTAGACCTGGGCCAGCAGACATCGCGTGTCACCTAGTGTAGACCTGGGCCAGCAGACACCACATGTCACCTAGTGTAGACCTGGGCCAGCAGACACCAGGTGTCACCTAGTGTAGACCTGGTCCAGCAGACACCGCGTGTCACCTAGTGTAGACCTGGGCCAGCAGACACCGCGTGTCACCTAGTGTAGACCTCCACCTAGTGTAGACCTGGTCCAGCAGACACCACGTGTCACCTAGTGTAGACCTCCACCTAGTGTAGACCTGGGCCAGCAGACACCACGTGTCACCTAGTGTAGACCTGGGCCAGCAGACACCGCGTGCCACCTAGTGTAGACCTGGGCCAGCAGATACCAGGTGTCACCTAGTGTAGACCTGGGCCAGCAGATACCACATGTCACCTAGTGTAGACCTGGGCCAGCAGACACCGCGTGCCACCTAGTGTAGACCTGGGCCAGCAGATACCCTGTGTCACCTAGTGTAGACCTGGGCCAGCAGACACCAGGTGCCACCTAGTGTAGACCTGGGCCAGCAGACACCCCGTGCCACCTAGTGTAGACCTCCACCTAGTGTAGACCTGGGTCAGCAGACACTGCATGCCACCTAGTGTAGACCTGGGCCAGCAGACACCGTGTGCCACCTAGTGTAGACCTGGGCCAGCAGACACCAGGTGCCACCTAGTGTAGACCTGGGCCAGCAGACACCGCGTGCCACCTAGTGTAGACCTGGGCCAGCAGATACCCTGTGTCACCTAGTGTAGACCTGGGCCAGCAGATACCCTGTGTCACCTAGTGTAGACCTGGGCCAGCAGACACCACGTGCCACCTAGTGTAGACCTGGGCCAGCAGACACCCTGTGTCACCTAGTGTAGACCTGGGCCAGCAGACACCACATGCCACCTAGTGTAGACCTCCACCTAGTGTAGACCTGGGCCAGCAGACACCACGTGCCACCTAGTGTAGACCTGGGCCAGCAGACACCACGTGCCACCTAGTGTAGACCTGGGCCAGCAGACACCGCGTGCCACCTAGTGTAGACCTGGGCCAGCAGACACCCCGTGCCACCTAGTGTAGACCTGGGCCAGCAGACACCACATGCCACCTAGTGTAGACCTGGGCCAGCAGACACTGCACGCCCACCTAGTGTAGACCTGGGCCAGCAGACGCCACATGCCACCTAGTGTAGACCTCCACCTAGTGTAGACCTGGGCCAGCAGACACCAGATGTCACCTAGTGTAGACCTGGGCCAGCAGACGCCACATGCCACCTAGTGTAGACCTGGGCCAGCAGACGCCACATGCCACCTAGTGTAGACCTGGGCCAGCAGACACCAAATGTCACCTAGTGTAGACCTGGGCCAGCAGATACCACATGTCACCTAGTGTAGACCTGGGCCAGCAGACACCGTGTGCCACCTAGTGTAGACCTGGGCCAGCAGACACTGCGTGCCACCTAGTGTAGACCTGGGCCAGCAGACACCGCGCGCCACCTAGTGTAGACCTGGGCCAGCAGACACCAAATGTCACCTAGTGTAGACCTGGGCCAGCAGACACCGCGCGCCACCTAGTGTAGACCTGGGCCAGCAGACACCAAATGTCACCTAGTGTAGACCTGGGCCAGCAGACACCGCGCGCCACCTAGTGTAGACCTGGGCCAGCAGACGCCACATGCCACCTAGTGTATGTAGACCTGGGCCAGCAGACATTGCGAGTCACCTAGTGTAGACCTGGGCCAGCAGATACCACATGTCACCTAGTGTAGACCTGGGTCAGCAGACACCACGTGCCACCTAGTGTAGACCTCCACCTAGTGTAGACCTGGGCCAGCAGACACCGCGTGTCACCTAGTGTAGACCTTTGTCAGCAGACGCCACATATCACCTAGTGTAGACCTGGGTCAGCAGACGCCACGTGTCACCTAGTGTAGACCTGGGTCAGCAGATGCCACGCCCACCTAGTGGAGACCTGGGGTCACAAATGCCATGTGTCCATCTAGTGTAGACCGGGGTCAGCAGGTGGCCAGTGACATCAGCAGTAGACCAGGGTCGGCCCAGGGGGTGAACGTTTCAGGCTCTGAGCTCTGCCACCCGGGTGGCAGCAGCCACTGACAAGGTGACACCCAGGCTGGCCGTGCTCCAGGAAAACGTCACTCAGAGCAGTCGGGGCCAGGCGTGGCGCGGGCTGGAGTCTGTCCGACCCTGCTGTGGGCCTGACCTGATGTGTCCTGGGGTCACCTCGATGTCAGCAGAAGCTCGGGGGGAGGTGCCGGTGGCTGTGAGGCTACCACCCGGAGTCACCGCCGCCAACCTGCCACCCCGTGCCGTGTGGCCAGGGAGGAGGAAGCTCTTCAGCCCGTGGCCCCATGCACGTGGCGGTCTCCGTTCCCACAGGCGTGGGCACGTGGCTCTGCGTGTACTGTGGCCACACCTCGTCTCATCGGCCACCCCGAGGGGCAGCCCAGGGCCCACTGGCGTCCAGCGGCGCAGCTGAGTCGATGACGGGTCCGCCCAGGGCCAGGGCACCAGGGAGGCCGCCTGTGGCGGGTGGAGAGGTCCGCGCCGGCTGTGCAGGGCCAGAGGCAGGCGGTGCTCTCCCAGCTTCAGAGATTCCTGTCACACGGCGCTTCCTGCCTCTGGGTCCCCTCAGGACAAACAGCTGCGTTTCCCTGTTCTTGTCACTTCATGGGCACCGAGCGGCTGGGCACCGAGCTGGGTCCTCCAGGGGCCACTCCGCGCAGCGCCCGGGTGCAGGCAGGAAGGAGCAGCCCTGGGGCCTGGGCAGGGCTCGAGGGCACAGATGAGCACACGGCAAGAGCGTCCCCTGAGGTGAGGGTCCGTCCCCCGGTGGCCAGTCGGGCTGCGTGTTCCTGTGCGCAGCCCGGGCGCTGGGGTCTCAGGCCTCCGTGGGGCCTTCAGGGGGACGCTGGCCGCAAGCCTGGCCAGGACGCCTGGGAGTCGGCCCGGAGCCTGGGCACCGCCCGCGGCTGTCTGGTGGCGCCCTGTAGAGGGAGCGCAGATGGCACCTGGTTCCCTCCTGAGGAAGAGGAGTGGCCCTGGCCGCTGGGCTCCAGGGCTCCAGCCAGCCTCAGCCGTGGGTCCGGCAGCCTGGGTGGAAGGCACCTCGGGGCCCACAGAGGTGAGGGCTCACCCTCCAGGCTCTGAGCCCCCCGCCGGTCCACGGAGCCCCCTCACTCCCTCTGCTCCGTGGCTCCCCACGCCGCCCTGGGGTGCTGGCTCTGATTGGGGAACATCGCCCCGTCATTGGCACGCCGCCCTGGGCTTCCGGGCGTGGCCTCCTTCACGACCCCGAGGCTCGCTGGGCACCACCCGGCCGCACACCGGGGTCCGGGGGATGGCAGTGCCCGGGCCCTGAGGGCTCCCGAGTCCCCGCGAGGCCTTGGCTCCACCCTGGCCTCCTGGAGGCCTTGCCCTTGAGCGGCCTGTGCCGTCTGTCCTTGCTTGAAACTCCCAGAGTCCAGCGGCCTCTCGGAGGGCCAGCTGCTGCCCGGGGCCGTGGGTCCCTGCCCGGCCGGGCCGCGTCCTGCCCTGCGGCACAGCCTCTCTTTTCCCCACCCGCCCTCAGAAGCACCGGCATGTTCCGGAGGAATCCACAAACAAATGGAAGCAGAGGGTCAGGACGGCCCTGGCCGGGGTGAAACTGGTACCTTCCTTTTGGGGCCACCCGAGTCTTGGCGTCTGCCAGCAACCCTCCGTGTCTCTGTCCCCTGCCACGGCTGTGTCCACGTCTGCTGCCTCCCCCGCTCCCCGCTGCGTCACTGCATGGCTGTGGGGGTCTCCATGTGTGGTCACTCGGGCGTCCACTGGCCAGGGCTGCCGAGTGCCCAGGATCCTTTCCCTCACTCGCATGTGGCCACTCCTTCCAGGAATGGCCCTTCCGCTGTGTCCATGCCAGTGTCCAGTGGCCTGTGTGTCTTCCTGTTCAAAACCCCCCTCTGACACAGTGTGTGCCAGTGACCGGCTCCTCCCTGGTTCCGTCCAGCCCATGCCGACCTGGCCCTGTGGCCTCTCGGTCTGTGCTGCTGGGCATTGCCACCAGGGCTGCCAGCAGCCTGCCTTGACTAGCTGCCCAGGGGACAGTTGACCATTGTGACCCAGAGTTCCTCAGATCCTGTAGCCCTTGAGGGGAGCCTCGCTGGGAAGGAGGGTACCCAAGTGCAGCTGACCCCAGGGTCTTCTGGGAGCGTTTGGAAGCCGTAGGTGGACGAGCACAGCTTCATGGGCACAGGCCCCACAGTGTCCCTGCACCCTGGACTGGCACTCGCCGGTCACCTCTACTGAGGTTCTGCTGAGTGTCCCCGTCATCCCGTCGTCCACGTGCACATGTCTGTCCAGCTGTGGTACCCGGCGGATGACCGGGTCATTTCCTGTTGCAGACAGACAAGGTGAAGCTCACCTGGAGAGACCGGTTCCCGGCCTACTTCACCAACCTGGTCTCCATCGTCTTCATGGTAAGTTCCGCAAGGCCACCCTGTCCTGGAGGAGGGAGCCACTCAGCAGGACGGCTGTGGTGTCCCAGGAGGTTCTGGGTGGAGGGGCTCAGCCTGGCCTTGAGGGTGACTGCTGGAACTGGGGTCAGCAGAGAAAGACGTGGTCCCTGACTTGGAGCCTGGCCGGCCGTCACCCCAGGGGGCCCAGGGCTCTGGAGAGAGGCGGCTCAGGCAGCCCCAGGCTCCTGGTGGAGGAGGAGCATGGTTAGCAGAGGGCCAGAGGAGACCCTGGGCTTTGCCATTGTTCCTCGGGGCCAGCAGGGTGCTGACGTCCCCGAGGCTCACCTGCCCTGCACCTGTTCCCTTCTGCTTACCACACGGCTGCTCCACCTCCAGCATCACCACCACTCTCCTAGCCGGAAGCAAGGGAAGGGCTGGGGGCAGGACAGAAGGTGGCAGCAGAGATGTCCCTCTTTGAAGGGCTTCCCCAGAGGGCCCTCGGTGACCTCTGCCTGTCCTCTCAGGCAGAGCCCTTTCTTGTGGCCAGTCTGCAGAGAGGCTGAGCCAGGAGCACATGGCGGTCTCAGGAAGGGTGGGAAGCCGGAGCCAGGGCCCAGGAATGTGGGGCAGGGAACGAGCCAGCTCCCCCGCCCGGCCCCCAGCGTCCTGGCTCGCCCTGCCACCAGTGAGTCACCCTCCGGCGTCTTCGAGGACACAGCTTGGTCCCTGGCTCTGTCCATCTGGGGACCCATGTGGTCCTGAAGATGGTGGCGAGGACCCTGGATCCTAGAGGCGTGGCCATCCTGGGGCTCCCTGCTGAGTCATGCAGGCCCACGGGCACCTCTGCACACGGGCACCGGGCTGCCGGCCAGGCCAGGGAGGGGCCCCGAGGGGTCCTCCAGGAAGCCTGGTTCCTGCTGCCCGGCATCGGAACCCAGGCTCCCAGCAGGGCTGTCCCCTGTCGGCACAGGCTGCAGGGCGGGCGTGGCCACCATTTAGTCACCAGCAGACGTCTGCAGAAGCAAGTCAAGGCCAAACTTTAAAACAAGCTTCCCTAGAAACTTCCGGAAGCCATCGCCTCCCCCAGGAACAGGTGTCTCCGACCCTGAACGACCCTGGGAGACTGGCCAGTCAGGCCTCCCCAGCACATCCTGGGAGCCACGCGTGACCACGCAGGCACAGGGTCTTCCACATCCGGCACGTGGTGCAGGGGCCTCATCCGGCAGCTGGACCACAAGTGGCCAGCAGGGCTGGCCCTGCGGTGCAGTCCTGGGGCTCGGTGTGGGGCGTCCACAGCGCCACGCAGGGCGGAGCTAGCGTGGGCCCGGGGGAGTGGGGCCTGAGGAAAAGGAACCCAGATGGCCGGTGGTGGACGGGACAGACGACCAGGGCAGCCGCTCCGCCCGTCTCCCCAGCAGCCAGCAGCCTGCATCTTCTGGAATGTTCTGGCCACAGTGGGCCTGGCGAGCGTTGGCTCGCTCCCACGGAGAACCCAGAGGTGGTCATGGCTGCTGGGAAGGTTGGGGGTCAGCCAGGCCCACCACCGCCTCCTGGGTGCAGTGGCCCCGTGGTGACACCCTGGCCCTGCAGGGACCGTCAGTGCCCAGGTCCCAGGGAGAAGCCCCCCCACAGGGAGCCCACCAGACAGCCACTGGGCTGTGGCCACCCAGCACTGTGCTGCACTGGGGACAGGGGGAGACGAAGGCACAGTGCTGGACTCTCGGGTTGTGGCAGAGTAGCCGGTGGTCAGGACCACGGGAGCCCCCGTGGCCTCAGCCCAGTGCGTCCCCGTCCCCTCTGCAGATCGCGGTGACGTTCGCCATCGTCCTGGGCGTCATCATCTACAGAATCTCCACGGCTGCGGCCCTGGCCATGAACTCCTCCCCCTCCGTGCGCTCCAACATCCGGGTCACCGTCACGGCCACTGCGGTCATCATCAACCTGGTGGTCATCATCCTGCTGGACGAGGTCTATGGCTGCATAGCCAGGTGGCTGACCACCATCGGTGAGGCCCACACCCGGCTTGTGCCTGCAGCGTGGCCCGGGCCAACCCCTGGGCCTCTGCTCCGCCCCGTGCCCGGCCACCGGTCTGGAGCAGGGCTGAGCGCTGGCCCGGTGGTGCCTGCGGCCAGGTCAGCACGGCACTGTCCGTCTCTCCCAGAGGTCCCCAAGACGGAGAAGAGCTTCGAGGAGAGGCTGACCTTCAAGGCTTTCCTGCTCAAGTTCGTCAACTCCTACACACCCATCTTCTACGTGGCCTTCTTCAAGGGCCGGTAGGGACCTCCGCCTGCGCGTGGGAGGCCACTGGGGCCAGCACATCGGGCAGTGTGGCCCCCGTGGCCACGCATCCAGGAAAGGGCCACCTCGAGCTGGGCAGCAGAGCAGCAGGGACCCAGGCAGGGAGGTCCTCCAGCAGTGGGGACCCAGGCAGCGGGGACCCAGGCAGCGGGGACCCCAGGCAGCGGGACCCCAGGCAGCAGGGACCCAGGCAGCGGGGACCCTGGCAGCAGGCCCTGGCAGCGCGGTCACCCCTGGGGCCCTCCCCAGCAGGAGGCCCCGCTCTCAGAGCTCCCTGTTGCCCCAGGTTCGTGGGACGCCCGGGCGACTACGTGTACATCTTCCGCTCCTTCCGAATGGAAGAGGTGAGTGGGACTGTCCCAGCACCCTCGCGGTGCCACCCCTGTGTGGGCTGGGGGACCAGGTGACGCGGGTCTGTCCAGCTGTGGGGACGGTCCCTTTCCACCTGGCTGGTGGCTTTGATCTTGAGTAGTGTGTTGGCACCGAGTGACCCTAAAAGGAGAAACAGCGCTAAAGAGCGCCAACCCCGTGGGGGTTCCCGTTGGCCGCGGGCTCTTTGGCTCTTTGGTGAAGCTCTGGACGTTTCTGTCTCTGGCTAAAATGAGGAGAAACAGGCCTTGGCTCGTGTTCCCACCTTTACCCCAGACGCAGTGCCGGCCACCAGCTCTGGCGCCAGCCACCGCTGAGTCATGGCCTATGGACTTGCTCCACTGTGTCCCCGGCCAGTGGCTCCGTCGGGCCAAGCCGGGCTGTCAGGGGTCAGATCTCAGGGTAACTGGCCCACATTCCCAGCTACAGAAGAACGCAGCTCGGCGAGAAAACAAGGGAGCGGGGCTTCCCAATAGAGACGCTGGGAAGCAGGGTGTGAGTGGGTGGACGTCAGGTGCAGGCTGATCTGGCTGTCTGGGTGCAGCCTGGAGGTCCTGCAGCCCAGGTGCAAGCCTGGGCACCCAGGGGCGGCCTAGCAGTCATGGGTATTTGCAAACAGTCTGTACGAGCCGCGCACCTTGGGCATGGCGTTTTCTCTGTGTCCGTGGTACTTTATCAAGGGCCACGTGAGAGAAGTGGGGAGATGTGTTCCTACCGGAGAACCAAGTTTTGCAGGATGTGCTTCACAGAATTCAAGGTCATCCAGGACACGGCTTTTGCTAATTAGATAAAATTTTTGCCCCAGGAGCCTGCGGAGGCATGGCCGCTGAGGGGAGTGGCACTGGGCCTCAGCAGGTGACTAGCCGCCTTACCGGGTGGCTTTCCAGCCACCTGGGCCCAGCCTGTGCTGCTGCATGGCCTGTGGAGAGCTTGTGTTGGGGACTGGGCAGTGGCCCTGGGGGACGGAGGACCCTGGGTCCCAGCCCCCCGGGCCTTGGCAACATGAGCCCCTGTCCAGCTTTCTCCCAGCCCCACGGCCTGCCTAGAGGGCAGCAGAGTGCCCCAGACGGGGCGGCCTGAGACACCGAGCTGTGCTGCCCGCTGTTCTGGAGGCCAAAGTCCCCGAGCAAGGCGTGGGCAGGCCGCGCTCCCTCTGAAGCGCGGGGAGGACCTGCTGTCCTCCCTCCGGCGCCTGGGCTGCAGGAAGCCTGGGTGGTCTCTACGCCACGCCCCAGGGTGCGCCTCCCTCCCCTGGTTCTCCTCCCGGGGGACACCAGTCGCAGGATGGGGCCCAGCCCGCCCCAGGACGGCCTTGTCTTCGTCTGACCCTTTTCCACTGGGGGACCTGCTCAGTCTTGCGGCACCGAGAGGCGCACGTGCCCCTGTGGAGGGCTCGGGTCCACCGTGGTGCGGAGCGCCTCCTTCCCTGCGGGGCGGCCTGCTGCATCTGGGGCTGACCTGGCCTGTCCTGCAGTGTGCCCCCGGAGGCTGCCTCATGGAGCTGTGTATCCAGCTCAGCATCATCATGCTGGGGAAGCAGCTCATCCAGAACAACCTCTTCGAGATCGGCATCCCGTGAGTCCCCGGGGCAGAGCCGCAAGGGCTCTCGTGGTGCCCAGACTGGGGCCGGGACAGGGGCACCAGAGCAGGAGGGTGGCCAGGGAGAGGGAGGAGGACAGGTGACCCTGCAGACTGTCCCCCAAACCTCAGTGCGGGCTCCCCAGGTGCCCCAGGACTTCCCAGAGGCAGCCAGCCCTCTGGAGGGGGACCTTGGGCTTCTCTCCCCCACCAGTGTCCACGTGGGCACCGCCAAACTCTGCCATGCTCATGTCCCTGCCACCTGCTGGGCCCTCCCCTGGCCTTCGGTGGCCCTTGGCTCTCCTGCCCCTCGGCTCCCCATGAGGCCACCCAGCCGTGTGCCCCAGGGGTGGGTGCAGGGCAGCGCCGGCAGTGCCACCATCACCCTCTCCCATAAGTGAGGTCCAGGCTTAGAGCAGAGAGCGGGCCGGAGCCCGGGGCCAGAGCCCGCCCACCGCCCACCGCCCCGTCTCCCCAGGAAGATGAAGAAGTTCATCCGCTACCTGAAGCTGAGGCGGCAGAGCACGGCGGCCCCCGAGGAGCTGGTGAAGAGGCGGCAGCGCTACGAGGTGGACTACAACCTGGAGCCCTTCGCGGGCCTCACCCCCGAGTACATGGAGATGAGTGAGTGGGGGCTGGGGTGGCCCCGCCGTCCCCTCCCTGCACCTCGTCCTCTAGCAGGGGCCCCGCCTTCTGAAGGCCGGGCCAGGCGGCTGCAGTGCCCAGGCGAGGTCCCATGGGCACAGCCTCACGCAGAGGCCGGGCGGCGGTTCCTTCTCCCCGCCAGGCAGACACCCGGGCGGAGCCCACTCAGCCCCGTCACGTCCCTGGCAGGATGAGAGAGGTGGCAGTTCACTCTCTGGAGGCTCAAAGGAGAGATGGGAAGAGGCCAGATGTGGCCTGCGTGGCCCCTGGAGCCTCCTGGCCCCACGTCCTCCCTTCACTCTGGCCACACTGGCCTCCTTGTTCCCCAGACACCTAGCCAAGCCTGCCACGGGGCCCTGGCACCCGCTGTACCCTGGCTGGAGTGCCTCAGCCTGATGTCCTGGCCCTTCCTCGGAGACTGTGTCCAGAATGTTCCCCAAAGGGATCTTCCCTGACCATGGTTAAAGGGGGCAGCACCCACCCACCAGCACAGGCAGGACCCCCCACACCTTTGCAGATCCCCAGCAGATGACTGAATCCCTCCTCCCTCCTGCTCTGTCTGCCTCCCGTGGGACGGAAGCCCCCTGAGGGCAGGACCTTCTCTTTACTGCTCACCACTCCTGGCCCGGCCTTGGGACAGGCTCCAGTATACAGCAGGGGCTCAATGCACGGTTTCTGAATGAACCGATGAGTACAGGCAGTCAGGAAGACTCACCTAGGGAGTCCCGGAGGGCAGTGCCTGAGGCCGGAGGTGGCCGGTTCCCAGGCCGTGGGTGCTGGCCATGGGGCTGTCCAGGACCCCGCAGTGTACACAGTGCCCAGGGAGCGTGGCAGAGTGGGGACGAGCCCCAGGTGCACGGGGACTGTCCCACGGCCTCAGCTGGGAGGCTGCAGGGAACCTGGGCTGTTCCTCCACCCCAGTGCCTCCTCCGTGCTCCTCCTGCTGGCTACGAGGCTCCCCAGGCCGCCAGCTGCCCCGCGGCTGCACAGAAGGCGCCTGGCCCCGACTCCGGAGGCGGGTCTGGGGGCTGCTGCGAGGCCCTCTCCCTTCTGCTGGAGGGAGATAAGCCGCCTGGCTGCTCCTTTCCCAGCGGCTGGGCCCGCGTGGGCCTCTGTGGGCCTTGGCCAGCAGATCTGGGCGCAAGGCCACCCTGCCTACAGGGTCAGGCCTGGGCTTCTGCGGGGACCTGGGCCACCAGAGTTCGAGAAGCGCAGCCTGGGACAGGCCGAGATCGGGGCATGTTGCCTTTCCCTGGCGGCTGGGGGCCTGGGCACCAGGGTGGCCGCCCACACCCAACCAGACCACTGCTGTGCCCCTTGGTTCTCCGCATCCCATCAGCCACCACCTGGTCCTCGAGGGGAGACTAGGCTGGGCCCCGGGGCAGGCAGAGGCCTCACCGCCCCTTCACCCTTCCTCTTCCCATTAATGCCCAGGAGGCCGTGTTGTCAGGAGTGACCACAGCCCCCGGCCCACGTGCAAGGCCCGCGTGCAAGGCCCAGGTTACGCGGTTATCTGGTGCCCATCACCTCCTGGGCAGGGGCGTCCCACGCAGCCCACCCCTCAGCGTGAGCTGAGGTCACCAGGACTGCCCAGGGACCGGGCTCCCAGGTATCCCCTGCCCCGCCCACCCAGTGCTCACAATGCCCGCACTCGGCCGGCCGGGCACACGGTGACACCTGCGGGCTTCCTTGTTTACCGCCTGGCACAGAGAGCCTTAGGCCAGGTCCTGCCGGGCAGTGCCTGACCTCTCCCTACTGGGTCCCCTGCAGCAGCCCTCCCCGGCCTTCCCGGGAGCTCAGCCCCCGGCTCCTATACCAAGGCCACGGGAGCCCAGAGCCAGCGCCCAGCGGGCGACCAGCACCGAGGCCGGGAGGCGGAGGCGGAGGCTGGCAGGGAGAAGGGGGCCACCCTGCGCCTGAGGCCCGGGCAGGGGTCACTTGGGCTCTGAGGACAGCGGTGGGGGCAGCCTCCCGACGCAGGGAACCACTGCTGGCGTCCTCCCCAGCTCAGGCACAGTGGACCTGCGGGGCTTTGTCCCGCGAGTGACCAGTGCCCACCTCCTGGGCTAGCCCTGGGCCACACTTCCATCATCCAGTGTCCAGCATGGAGGTTAGAGCAGCACGTGGACCTCAGTCCCCTCTGGTCTGGGGGTCCCTGGGGTCATGTGGTTCTGTCACAAGACCCCTCCAGGCAGCTGCAGTGGCCGGGGCAGGAGGTTCCTGGGAGTAATGGACTGGCACAGTGGGTCCGGCCACCCTGCTCCGCGTGCTGATGGCCCTGGCCCTCTCCAGTCATCCAGTTCGGCTTTGTCACCCTGTTTGTGGCATCCTTCCCGCTGGCCCCACTGTTTGCCCTGCTGAACAACATCATTGAGATCCGGCTGGACGCCAAGAAGTTCATCACCGAGCTCCGGAGACCAGTGGCCGTCAGAGCCAAGGACATAGGTGAGTGGCTGCAGGACGGGCGGGGGTCCTGGGCAGGGTGGTGGCCCTCAGAGCCAAGGACATAGGTGAGCGGCTGCGGAACGGGCCAGGGTCCTGGGCAGGGCGGTGGCCTGGGAGCTGGAGGCTCCTCACAGCTCCATCCTCCACTGTCACCTAAGATGCTTGGCCTCCGGGGCACTGTCACCCACCTGGGAACCACGCCCGTCCCTGCGTGACCCTCCACACAGGTCAAGGTCAAGTTTGCGGCTGGGGAGGCCCGTGTCAGGTCCCCACAAAGAATGGCCACGGGGGCCGGGTCAGGGGTGGTGAGTGCCCATCCTCAGAGAGACGGGATGTCAGAGGGGGCAGGGACGGGTCAGGGGAGCCAGTCCGCGGGCTGCAGACCCGGCCCCAGCCGCACCGCCACTCACCAGCACCTGACCCTGCGGTGAGACGGGTCCTCCCCTGGGCACACAGGTGCCCAAACCGTCTCTCCTTTGACAAACTCACGGAGAAGAGCGTCGCTAAGTCCTGAGACAAGCAGGGTGGAGTTCCTGGGGGACGTTATTTCTAATGTTGCCAAAATAAAGCGGGCACAGCGGTGACAGCCTGTGGGTGGGCGCCTGTCACCCAACACACCCTTGTGGAACCGCGGAGGGGCCCTCCAGCCCTGGACGTCAGGCTCCTTCTCCATGGAGGACCCTCAGGTGGCGCTCTGCTCGGGGTCCTGTCCTGCAGTGGGTGGACAGCCCCTTGGTCCACACTTGGCCTCTGGTGACGTGGCCACCCCCTGGGGTGGCCAACTCCCAGCAGTGGTGACCTGATCCGTGGGTCCCCGCCTCCTGACTCCAGGATAACATGGTCACTGCATCTCAGAAGGAACCGGCCACATGTTCAGTTCCCACACCCTCAGCTCGGCCATTGCTCCCGGGTCACCTGCAGCCCCCGTTAGTGCTGTGGGGTCTGTGCGAGACTTGGACCCCTGTAGGACAGGAGATCAGCCAGGGGCACCCCTCGGAGCCCGGACACTGCGGCGTCCTCGTGCCACCTCGTCCGGATGGCGGGGACTCGGCAGACCGCCCCTCATGCTGACCGCCCGAGACTGTGTCT
The DNA here is from genome assembly GCF_052094955.1 of Ictidomys tridecemlineatus. Taxonomy (NCBI): domain Eukaryota; kingdom Metazoa; phylum Chordata; class Mammalia; order Rodentia; family Sciuridae; genus Ictidomys; species Ictidomys tridecemlineatus. Next base: position 4,333,419 of record NC_135480.1, on the reverse strand, counting down.
ACCTCAAGCCCCAGCGCCCCTGATTCTGTTCCCCGTCAAAGGCCAGAAAGCGAACGTCCTAAACTTTGTGGTCCAAAAAGGCGACAGCCGCCTCAAGTCTTGGAGGCTCTGTTCCCCACGACGTCCCTTCCCGGGGCCCATGGGAAATGGCTGGACTTGGCCACAGGTGGCGCCCGTCAGGAGCGCGGTAGGCTTGTCCCCGGGGGTCCTCCCCGGGAACCTCGGGAGGAAGCCTGAGCACATCCTGCCTGTCCCCACCCGGGGACACGAGACCCAGAGGGTGACAGAGCTTCGCCAGAGAACTGGAGCCACAGCTGGCCTTGGGACCGACCGTCACACCAGAGGCCCAGAGAGGAGCCCTGGGTGCACCCTGGCCGTCCTGGGGACTCTGCAGCTCTGTCCCCGCGAGGAACGCCCTTCTCGGCCACACTCCTCCCAGCGGCGCCCTCCCGCTGCCCAGGGCCCTGGCTGACCCTCGGCGGGCGTGTCTGCTTTGGCATCCCTGGCTTCCAGAGGCTCAGGCTGTCCCCAGACGGTGGCCCTTGAACACGTGGAAACCCAGAGGGTGAAAGAGCACCTGAGACGCCGGCGCCTGCAGCCCCCGGGGTGGGGACATGGGCGCCCAGGGCAGTCGGCTCCTGGTCGCCCCGCGCTCACGGTCCCGGGGGCTCACAGGTGTGCTCTGGCCCTTCGCGGCTCCGCTGGGCTCCGTCGCTGCCACCTGCTGCTCAACAGGTTTTGTTTTCCTCCTGTGATCCGTGCAGGGCCAGCATCCCTGGGGACAGAGGGCCCAGTGGCCCCTGTGACCTGTCCCCCATGCTGCCTGGCTGCCTGGGGGATGCTGTGTCCCAGAGCGGCTTCGTCGCCGGCCTCTGCCGTGGCGAGGGCACAGTGGGTCCTGCGGGGAGCCCACCTGCGGGGGAGTTGGCTGCAGCTCGGCTCCCCGCCGTCCTCAGGGCGCCTGGCACGGGGACAGGGCAGGGCGGTTCCCAGGCACTTCTGTGTCAGGTTCTGGGAAAGGGGGCCTGGAGTCCCCTGGGATGGTTAAAAAAGCCCTTGAAATGGCAGGCAACACGAGGCCGCTCCCCTCGAGGGTCTCCATGAGGGGGGCCCGGGAGGTCTCCCAAAGAAGGCCCCTTCACGGGGACCTCCGAGCCGGGAGTCACCTGCAGCCGGTGTCAGAATGACAGGGGTCAAAGTGCAGCTCCTCCCCCAGGAGAGGCTGGCGGGGTCCCGGCCCACGGTGTGGGGTCCACCCAGGGCAGCCCCTGGCCAGGGCTGCAGACCTGCAGGGCCTGCCTCCACGAGACGCGGGCTCCTCGCTGGCCCGGCCCACCCCGGCCCTCCTGCCCACCGCTTCCTGTTGCCATGTATTTGGGCCTGTTGGGTGACCACCCGGGCTGACCCTCACTTGCCCAGGGACACCCTGAGCTCCGGCGCCACCTCCCAGGGAGCCGAGCCCAGGGTATCACCCCCAGCACCCACCTGAGGTCTCAACAAGGCCCCGGACTCGGAGCCCAGAGGCCTGTGTTCTTCCTGGACCCAGAGCCACAATCCCGTTTATGTCTCTTGAAACTTGGGAGCCCTGAGTGTTGTGTCCCCAGCCTGAGGGGATCTGGTTGGAGTGAACGCTCTTAAAGGGCTGAAGGGGTGCGGGGGTTCCCCAGGTGCAGAGAACAGAGCCGCGGCGCTCATCCCGGCCTGCAGAGGGCGCCACCCTGGGCCACAAGCTGTGGTCATGGGGACACTGGTGCCCGCCACCTGGACCAGGGCTGAGGATCTCTCAGAAGCAGCAAGTCTGCATTTTTAAGCCATGGGGGAGGCTAACGGAGTGGGCATGCAGCTGGACGGTCCCACCAGCCCCTGCTTGGTGGCCCGCTCTGCGCTCTCTGTTGGAAAGGGCTTTCTACGCTCAGGCCACTCAGCAAACGCTGACCTGATGGCGCTGACCTGTGGACTGGACGCAGAGTGAAGTCCAGGAGACGCGGGGCGCACTGTCCACAGCCTACCTGGGCCCCTAAGCGGGCAGGTGCTGCTGTGTTCCCGCCCGTGACCAAGCGTGGTGACATCATGAGGAGGGCCCAGCCCCCATGCCGTCGGGCTCACTGCCCCGTGGCCTCCTGCAGGGTGGGTAGCCTAGTGCCACCCACAGGGCCCATGGCTGCTCCACCTGTGCCACCAGGAAGCTAAACCCAGGGCCGCCCGCCCGCCGTGGGAAGCAGACGGAGCCTTGGCAGGCGTCCCGTCTCCTGTGGGCTGTGGCCCGGCCTGAGGACTGGAGGTGGCGGCAGGGAGTGGGACACTCTGTGCCCAGATTGCTGGCCACGTGTGGGCCTGGAGCGCCCCTGCCCATCACAGAGAGGATTGGGATGGCCCAGCCACTGGCCAGGCTGGGAGGGAGCCATCTCGGCCCCTCACACGGTGACCTGAGCCCATGGGACACTGAGAACCTTGACGCTGAACTGTCTCTGCACACCGCCAGGGTGCACCCCCAAAACAGGAGCTGGGGCTGCCGAGCACGTGGCCCCCTGCAGCCTACGCCTGTCAAAGCCGCCTGCCACGTTCTTGTCACTGGACAGTAATTGCCGGCATGGCCCGCCCAGCCTGTCCAAGAAGGCCTGCTCAGGGGTGTCCAGCGCTGGCCCGGGACATGGACCTGGCCTGCTGGGGTGGAGTCGGCAGGGCACCCTGGGCGGAGGCGCAGTGCCAGGCCCTGAGCGGGGGCCCTTCCTGGCTCACGGGCCTCATCTCCATGGGAGGCAGAGAGCAGGGTGTCCCCCGCCGTGTTCTGTGGTCCATCTGGGACTTGGGGTGACAGAAGCAAGATGGTGTCCAGACGGGGACAGCTCATGCTGCAATGCTGCAGGGCCCTTGGCTATGATCCTCACCCCAAAGCCACCTTAGGCCTGTCCCTGACACCTGCACTGCCCGGGAGCCACAGATCCTGGCCTTGTTGGGTCCTGGCCTCTGGGTTGGCTGGGTGTGGCCCGGGCCCCGAGGGGCCCTGTGACAAGCACGTCTCTCAGAGGCCTCAGTGGCTCAGGGACAGTGGATGGCACCGGCACAGCGTGGCTGGCCGTCACTGGGCTCCTCGGCCTCCCAGACGGTGCCATTGCCACACGCGTCCCTCTGGGTGCCTTGGGGAGCCGGCGCCTGCGTGGCCGCCGGGGCGCTGCCTGCGGGGAGGGGTCTTGAGAGCTGGTTCCTCTTCCCCAGGCATCTGGTACAACATCCTCAGAGGCGTCGGGAAGCTGGCCGTCATCATCAACGTAAGTGACGCTGGGGACCTTGCACACCCAAGTCCTGCCCAGCCGCGGCAGGCCGTGCCCCCCGAGGCTGAGCTGGGCCCCCACCCCCGGCTGCAGCCCTCGGCTCCTGGCACAGGGTAGCTTCTAGGGAGATGTCCCTTGATCTGGGCCTGGGGACTCTGTTTCCTGCAAACTTGCAGGGAGGTCCCCCCCGGCCCACCCTGCCCACCCTGCGCCCCGCACAGACCCGCCCCAGGGTCCTGGGAACAAAGGAACAAGAGGCAGCAGGGAGGGTCAGTGACAGAGACCCAGGACGGAGAGCCAGCAACCTCGCCGCTGCTTTGGGGGGCTGATCACACACATGCGCACGTGCGCACGCGTGCACGCTCACGCACACTATCATGCACGCACACAGTCACACATGTGCACACTCAGTCGCACACGCACATGTGTACACACCTGCGCACACACACGCTCAGGCCTGCTCTTCAAAGGAGGCGGGGGGCGGCTGAGACTGGGGAGGGGAGAAGCCCCTGGGCACCTCCCAGCTGTGGACGAGGGTGCCCCTGGGCCTCCTCCCGGCATGGTGGACCCTCCCTTCCTGGCACACGGCGTGCCCTCCTGGCTTCTCCCGCAGAGCCGGCCTGTGGGTCCCCGCAGTCCTCCCCTTGGCCTCCTGTGGAGGTCGGCCGGACCCTGCCTGTGGACTCCCCTGCCCCAGGTCTAGCTCTGTCCCGCTGGCCAGCACCTGTCCCAGAACCCGAGACTGAATCCCAGGCACATGACCCAGGCAGCCGCTGAGTGTCCACAGCAGAGGCGCCCAGGGCCCCCGTCCTGCACCCTGCAGCCAGTCTGCCCAGCAGCTGACACCTTGTGGGGGCGGGTGCTCCAGGAGCAGGGCCTGGGCCTCCATCCCCACCGGGCGGAGGCACTCTAGCCCCAGAGCCCGGCCTCCCTCCTGCCAGCCGGCTGCTCCCCAGAGGGCGGCTTCGAAGCCTTTGTTGAGGGGAGGTGAGCACAGGGCACACCTGTGGCTCTCTGTCCCACTTGGCGAGTGAGCGCAGGGCCCGAGCCTAGGGCTCACCTCGATGGGGCTGGGACCCTGAGGTGCAGCCCGTGTGCTGGAGGGGGTGCTGTGAGCAGGTGAGGACACTGGACAAGTGTTAGCGTCTACCACTCAGTGGGCTACTAGAACTTTCCAGACCTCTGTTCTCTTTCCCCTGCCGACCCACCAGTGCCCACACAGCCCCTGGAGGTGGGGACTGTTAGGGCCCATCTTAGAGGAAATACAGAGAGGGCAAGTGACTTCCCCAGAGCTACACAGCCTGTCAGAGGCTGCTGGGCTTCGGGTCCTGCTCTTAGATTACCGCGAGAGCAGGCCGTGATGGACTGAGCTGGGCAGAGTGGCACCCGGGAGGCGGGGGGCATGCTCAGGGGGTGTCCTCTTTAATAGGAACACAAGAGAGGCACGGAAAGGTTGGGGGATTTGCCACACAGTGGAAGGCAGGCAGCGTGCCCTTCCCTGTGCCCTCCTGCTGCGCCCAGGAGGCTGGCGGGGAGCCGACAGGGCACGCCGACCCTCCTGGGGCCCTGCTCACCCGCTGTTCCCGGGCCAGGCCTTCGTGATCTCCTTCACGTCCGACTTCATCCCGCGCCTGGTGTACCTCTACATGTACAGCCAGAACGGGACCATGCACGGCTTCGTCAACCACACGCTCTCCTTCTTCAACGTCAGCGACTTCCAGAACGGCACAGCCCCCAACGACCCCCTGGACCTGGGCTACGAGGTGCAGATATGCAGGTACCACTCCCAGCGGCTCTCTTTGAAGAGCCAGTTCAGTGGGTTTCTGGGAAACCCAGGTTTGAGCCAGGACTCTTTCAGAAGCAAGTCACAGAACCACTCAAACTTGTTTAAAAAAAACATGCCTGGGGGACATTGGAAGAGGGCAATACACTGGTTAGCTATAATTAAGAGGTCCGTGATAGCTTCAGGTGTGGCTGGATCCAGGAGCTACAGTCTGCCGTTAGGCCCCACACTGGCACAGCCTGCTGGATTTGCTTCCTCTGTGTCAGCGTCAGTTTCTGGCAGGCAGACACCCTCCACCAGCAGCTTCTGCCTTACATCCGTCTGCTCGCAGTCCCCACGGGGAGCCCTTCTCTGTTCCAATAGAAAGCCCTGGTGTGAGTCTTGCAGCCTGTCTTGGGCCACATGCCTGTCCCTGAATAATAGCCCCGGCCAGGGCTCCAGGACTCTCGCTGGCCAGGCCTGCAGAGGGGTCGCAGTCAGGAAACGGGGATCCTAAGGAAACCTGGGGCGCTGTGGCTTGAACAAGGCCCCCGAGGAGGGGCACGGCAAAGCAGGGGCGTCCGGACACCAGGCTGCCGCTCCTGGCCTCCAGGTCAGGTGCTCAGGGAGAGCAGGGGGAGCAGCTCGGGGATGACTGAGGCAGAGCCCAGATGCCCTGCACCAGTGCTGGGGACCTCAGTGCCCGGGGGGGGGGCGGGGGACAGAGGGTCCCAGGGGTAGCTTGGCCCCCCTCCACGTGCCCCTGTCCAGGCAGGGCCCCCGCACTCGGGACCCCCGAGCCGGGTCTGCCAACCAGGGGACCATTTCCAGTTTCAAACACCCGCCCGCGCAGCTGCTTCTGGTGACAGGGGCGGGTAACGCCCCACGGGCTCTGCAGCCACACTGTGCCTGTGGACAGCCTTTCCCAGGATCCTGGGCGGGCTGGGAGCAGGTGCCCAGCACCACGAGGGTGGGAGCCCAAGCCGCGGGGCAGGGGAAAGATCAGATCCCGGGCTCAGCTTCCACAAAACGTCACGCCGTCAGAAAGCTGAGAGCTTTCAAGGGAGCCGTCTTTAGGCAGGCCTGTCTGTAGGCGTCCAGGGGACCTTAGTCACAGGAAAGTCCCAGGATGACTGGCTCCAGCTCGCCACCTGCTGGCCTCCTCCAGAACTGCACCGGGGAGCTGGCAGCCAAGGAGGGCTCTGGGGACCCTGGCACCTGGGTGCAGGAGCTGATTGCAAAGGCTGGCCTCCTGGAGACTGCCAGGGCCACCCTGTCACACGGCACAGCTCCTCTTGTGTCCCCGTTGAGATCCCGTGCCAGCCGACGCTCAACTCAAGTAGAAGCCCACTCTAGGCCCGAGGCCTGGTTCACCCATTTCCGTAAGATCAGGCGGCGAGGCGGGCAGCAAGCCAAGGAGGCCGATTTAAAAGGCCACCAAGCGAGGCTTTTTTAGACTCACTGGATCAGACCACAGAGTGGACAGGAGAGGGTCTGAGATTTTATGGGGCTCACGGCAGGAAGGCGGGGGGCTTGGGAAAGGAAAGAGGATTTTTAGGGTCCCTTGTCCGGCTGGAGTTGGTCCGGGAGCTGCTGAACTCCAGGATTGGCGGGGGGTCCTGCTGATTGACAGGCGCTAGTCAGGAGATCTGGCTGATTGACAGGCGTTCCTGCCGGCGCCTGACTGATGTTTCTTTCCCTCGCGGGCTGCTTTGTTCTAAGTCACCGCCACCCACCTGACAACTTCTACAAACTGCTACGTGGATAAATGTTTGTGAGAAACTAGTAAGGGGGTGTCTAGCACCTGGAGTGCCGATTTCTTCCCGGCCAGCGGCCACGTAGATAGGGCAACAAGAAAATAGGGAGTTTATCCACGTGGAGTCTTGCGACAGTCCTAACCGTGGTGAGGATTTCTGGAGAAGCTTAGCTAAGGTGTCTTTTGGGGGGCCCTACAGACACAGGTCCCCACAGGCTCGGGGCATCTCCAGGTCTCTGTAGAAGAGTTGGGACAGTGGTAAGGCCTCGGGGGACCTGTGTGGGGGCCTGCTCTCCCTGTGGGACACCCAGGGGCACTGTCTTAACCCGACCAGGTGGAGGGGGACACGTGTGACTCAGAGCTGCTGAGGGATGTGTCCCCTGTTGGGGTGCTGGGTCGAACCCTCACTCCCTTGGCCTCAGAGGAGAAGTGGTTTCCAAACCGGGTTCCGTGGACACCTCCTGGAGTTTGGTGGAGGCCAAGGGTGGACTTGAGGGCAGGCCACCCCACTCCCCCGTGGGGCCCTGAGGTTTCAGGAGAGATCACTTTTTTAAAAAGGCTCTACTGTTCCCAAGTCTGGAAACTTCTGAAGCAGAGGGACACGGAGCTCACCTCTGGAGGCCACAGCAGGGCCCACAGGGGCACACCCTGCAGCAGGCACAGGCGCCCCACCTTCCCTCCCGAGCTGCCCGGAGCCCGCGCCACGCCTAAGAGCTGCCTCCCCCGACAGGTACAAGGACTACCGCGAGCCCCCGTGGTCGGAGCACAAGTACGACGTCTCCAAGGACTTCTGGGCCGTCCTGGCAGCCCGGCTGGCCTTCGTCATCGTCTTCCAGGTGTGTGGCCCTGTCCCCTGGAGGGTTGGAGAGGGCCCGGTGCCCACGGTCAATGCTGGGCTCTGGGACGCCCGAGAGGGACGCCCGGCCAGCCTCGGCACTCGCAGCCCCCCTGAGGGAACCGGGAGGGACGTGCGCCTGCAGGGCTCTGGGCCCCTCTGGGAGGGTGGGTGGTCCTGAGAGCCTGCAGGAAGGGGAGGCCGCACCCGTCCTGCCTTGGTCTCACAGTTCAGCACAGTGGCCAGGAGACCAAGGGCTCTCATGACCCTACCCCCAGCAGTAAAGGGACCTGGCCCCTCCAGCCAGTCTCTGGGGAGGGGGACAGAGATGACCCCTGAGGCCAGAGGGCTGTGGAGCAGGCCCCAGACCGGGAGCAGCCAGAGGACTGGCAGCTAAGGTGGCACGGACGCCCCGAGACACGTGGGCACCTCCGAGACTCTAGCCACCTGCGTCCTGGTGGGAGGATGGTCCGGCCAGGAAGGTGGTGGCCCAGAGCCCAGAAACAGGAAGCTCCAGACCTGGGTTCTGCCAGCCCTGACCTCCACCTGCCCCAGGGTGGGCAGTCCCTGCCCTCCACCTGCCCCAGGGTGGGCAGTCCCTGCCCTCCACCTGCCCCAGGGTGGGCACTCCCTGCCCTCCACCTGCCCCAGGGTGGGCAGTCCCTGCCCTCCACCTGCCCCAGGGTGGGCAGTCCCTGCCCTCCACCTGCCCCAGGGTGGGCAGTCCCTGCCCTCCACCTGCCCCAGGGTGGGCACTCCCTGCCCTCCACCTGCCCCAGGGTGGGCACTCCCTGCCCTCCACCTGCCCCAGGGTGGGCAGTCCCTGCCCTCCACCTGCCCCAGGGTGGGCACTCCCTGCCCTCCACCTGCCCCAGGGTGGGCACTCCCTGCCCTCCACCTGCCCCAGGGTGGGCACTCCCTGCCCTCCACCTGCCCCAGGGTGGGCACTCCCTGCCCTCCACCTGCCCCAGGGTGGGCAGTCCCTGCCCTCCACCTGCCCCAGGGTGGGCGGTCCCTGCCCTCCACCTGCCCCAGGGTGGGCGGTCCCTGCCCTCCACCTGCCCCAGGGTGGGCGGTCCCTGCCCTCCACCTGCCCCAGGGTGGGCGGTCCCTGCCCTCCACCTGCCCCAGGGTGGGCGGTCCCTGCCCTCCACCTGCCCCAGGGTGGGCACTCCCTGCCCTCCACCTGCCCCAGGGTGGGCGGTCCCTGCCCTCCACCTGCCCCAGGGTGGGCGGTCCCTGCCCTCCACCTGCCCCAGGGTGGGCGGTCCCTGCCCTCCACCTGCCCCAGGGTGGGCGGTCCCTGCCCTCCACCTGCCCCAGGGTGGGCGGTCCCTGCCCTCCACCTGCCCCAGGGTGGGCACTCCCTGCCCTCCACCTGCCCCAGGGTGGGCGGTCCCTGCACTCCGAGCTCAGAGCCCGTCCGCCAGAGCCCGGGGCCAGGGTTTCTGTCTGTGGGAGGCCCCTCAGGGAAGGGGCTGAGCAGGAGGCCTTCTGGCCACAGTGGAGGCTGCAGCAGCAGAAGGGGGGCAGCTGTGGGCCACCGGCCTTGTCCCAACAGGGGCCACTTTCTCAGCTGGAGGGATACTCAACCAACAACAGGATTTCTGGTTTTTCACAAAAACCAACTTAACCCACATCCTAGCCTCCAAAACGTCCCATCCCAGGCAGCCAATGTCAGCCATGGTGACAGTGCAGGGCCGGGGTGCAGCAGACCGGCTGGTGCTCCGGAGCCCCTTCCCTAAGGCCCCAACACTCACAGTTACATTTGGTGGCACGAGAGCCATTTTTGCTTTGCTTGTGAAGCCTTCCAGCCGAGGCACCAGAGTTATTCAGGGAAGTTTTCAATCCATATTCACTCAAGAAAGTCCACCCAAGCAGGGCACAGTGGGGCGCAGAGGCGCACGCCTGCAATCTCAGCAACTCAGGAGGCCGAGGCAGGAGGATCACAGGTTGGAGGCTAGCCTCAGCAATTTAGTGAGGCCCTGTCTCAAAAAGAATAGACGAGGATGTGGCTCAGTGGTGGAGCACCCCCGAGTCCAATTCCCAGTAACACCGCCCCCCAAGAAATAAAGTTCCACAGAATTCCTGGAGGGCCTGTGGGTAATTATTGCCTCACTTAGACCTTCAGGGAAACTGACACCCAGAGCAGCCAAGGACTGTGCCCAGTCTAGAACAGGGTGGGGCTCTGCCAGGTGGGAGCAGGGAGAGAGGTGGGGCAAGTGACAGGTGGGAGCAGGGAGAGGGGTGGGGCAGGTGAGAGGTGGGAGCAGGGAGAGGGGTGGGGCAGGTGAGAGGTGGGAGCAGGGAGAGAGGTGGGGCAGGTGAGAGGTGGGAGCAGGGAGAGAGGTGGGGCAGGTGAGAGGTGGGAGCAGGGAGAGGGGTGGGGCAGGTGAGAGGTGGGAGCAGGGAGAGGGGTGGGGCAGGTGAGAGGTGGGAGCAGGGAGAGGGGTGGGGCAGGTGAGAGGTGGGAGCAGGGAGAGGGGTGGGGCAGGTGAGAGGTGGGAGCAGGGAGAGGGGTGGGGCAGGTGAGAGGTGGGAGCAGGGAGAGGGGTGGGGCAGGTGAGAGGTGGGAGCAGGGAGAGGGGTGGGGCAGGTGAGAGGTGGGAGCAGGGAGAGGGGTGGGGCAGGTGAGAGGTGGGAGCAGGGAGAGGGGTGGGGCAGGTGAGAGGTGGGAGCAGGGAGAGGGGTGGGGCAGGTGAGAGGTGGGAGCAGGGAGAGGGGTGGGGCAGGTGAGAGGTGGGAGCAGGGAGAGGGGTGGGGCAGGTGAGAGGTGGGAGCAGGGAGAGGGGTGGGGCAGGTGAGAGGTGGGAGCAGGGAGAGGGGTGGGGCAGGTGAGAGGTGGGAGCAGGGAGAGGGGTGGGGCAGGTGAGAGGTGGGAGCAGGGAGAGGGGTGGGGCAGGTGAGAGGTGGGAGCAGGGAGAGGGGTGGGGCAGGTGAGAGGTGGGAGCAGGGAGAGGGGTGGGGCAGGTGACAGGTGGGAGCAGGGATAGAGGTGGGGCAGGTGAGAGGTGGGAGCAGGGAGAGGGGTGGGGCAGGTGACAGGTGGGAGCAGGGATAGAGGTGGGGCAGGTGAGAGGTGGGAGCAGGGAGAGGGGTGGGGCAGGTGAGAGGTGGGAGCAGGGAGAGGGGTGGGGCAGGTGAGAGGTGGGAGCAGGGAGAGGGGTGGGGCAGGTGAGAGGTGGGAGCAGGGAGAGGGGTGGGGCAGGTGACAGGTGGGAGCAGGGAGAGGGGTGGGGCAGGTGAGAGGTGGGAGCAGGGAGAGGGGTGGGGCAGGTGAGAGGTGGGAGCAGGGATAGAGGTGGGGCAGGTGAGAGGTGGGAGCAGGGATAGAGGTGGGGCAGGTGAGAGGTGGGAGCAGGGAGAGGGGTGGGGCAGGTGAGAGGTGGGAGCAGAGAGCCGTCAGGCGGGGCGGACAGGTGGGGCGCCCTTCCCAGTGGCATCCTTCCCGCCCTGTGGTGACGGTCCCCCTTGCAGAACCTGGTCATGTTCATGAGTGACTTTGTGGACTGGGTGATCCCGGACATCCCCAAGGACATCAGCCAGCAGATCCACAAGGAGAAGGTGCTCATGGTGGAGCTCTTCATGAGGGAGGAGCAGGGCAAGCAGCAGCTTCTGGACACGTGGATGGAGAAGGACCGTGACAGCGAGGACCCCTGCAACCACCACAGTGCCACGCCACGCCCCGGCGGCGGCGGCGGCCCGGGCCCCGGCGGTGCGTACCGCGGGGGCATGCTGTAGCTGCGGCGCTGCGGGCGGCGGCTTCCCGACGGGGGCGCCCTGGGGTGGGCGCACTTTGCCCCTCCAGGGCCCTGTGGCTCCCAGGAACATGGAGGGCCACTTTCTGATGGGACATTTTTCTCTCTTCTTTCTGTTTTTCTCCTGTTTTTGCACAAAGCCATTATGCAGGGATTTTTTTATCGTTAGTATTCAAGGTGAACCAACGTGATGGCTGGTGGTGGGCAACAGCGGGCCAGGGCGGGCGCTTGGCAGGGCCCTCAGCGGGCCAGGGTCCCCTTCGCAGTGGGGAGAGAGCAGAGGCCCTAGAAATCATCTGTTCCTCTGACCGATGCCTTAAGACAGTGACAGATGGTCTCCACGGCATCCGGCCCGAGCTGGAGCCAGGTTTGGGGAAGAACAGAGAGGCTGAGAGGGACTGTGGGGACGCAGCTCCCCAACGGGTCACCTGGCCGGCCGCAGGTCAGAGAAGCCCAGGACTGTGATCCTGACTCCTTCGGTGAGCGCGGAAGCTGAGGCACTCTGCTCAGAGAGGTGCCTGGCCCTGGCCACACAGGGGCACGGGGCTCCCGTCCATCCTTGGAGCCCAGGGGTGCAGGTGTCCTGATTAAGCCATAGCTGACCAGCACCCCTGCGCCAGCCTCACACCCTGGGTGCTGGGCTTCATCAGTCGATGCCCTTTTGTGAGATGAGACCAGGGTGACAGGGAGGTGGGCAGGGAGATCACCTCCAAGGTGATCTGAAGGAGGTTCAAGGGCACCACCAAGTCCTAAGGCTTCTGAGAGTCATTCAAAGCTTTAGAATACTTCTTGGTTTTGTTTAGTTGTTTAAAACTAAACTGCGGGATGTGGAGGATTTTTTTTTCTGTAGCTCAAGGTGGAAGTTTATTAGTTAACCAAGTATCATTGAGAGGAATTTCAAATACTGTTACTACCAAAGATTTTTATTAATAAAGGCTTCTATTTTGGTAACATTTCTCTATATTTACTCACGGGAATGTCTCTGATGGACAATGATCATTTTAAAAGCTTGTAGATTAAAAAAAAAGTTCTCATAAATGATATGAGTGATCTAAACTTGCACTGGTTATACTAACCAGTTATCTGAAATTTCTCAAGCACCAAGAAACAAAACGTTTCAAGGCCAAGGAGAAGATCTCCATGGTGTGTTTGAGCGTTTCCTGGTGGTGAAATTGACATTCCTGCAGTTGACTGGCGGTCGGTGATCGGAGCCCCTCCAGGGGTCAGGTCTTCCTTACTTGCTAAAATCAAACTGATGCTTCTATTTTCTCTTGTACAGTAGGAGTTTCAAATGGAGTTTTTGTATATAAATATTGTGTTAAGAATTAGGTGACTACCAAAATTCCTTTTATGGAATCCATTTTTTAAAAAACTGAATGTACACAAATCCACAGAGGACTGTGGCTGAATATTCATTTAAATAAATTTGAAAACACAATGCTCTCCTTATTTGAGTGCTGCCTTCATGACCTGTGCCCCAGGACACTCCAGAGGCTCCCCACAGTCGGGGACATGTCCTCGCTTGAGGCTGCACGTTTGGGTGTGATTGACCAGGAAGGTGTGTTTCCTGTGCAAGTTGTCCTAGGTGTTCCTGGGACTTCGGCTCCTGCGTGTGTGTCCGCGTGCCAGTGTGTGGCTGCACGGGCTCGTATGCGTGCCCAGGCCTGTCTGTGCACACGTGTGCGAGTGCGCACCCGCTGGCGTGTTTGTGGCCTTGCCTCTGCTGGTCCTGGGCGTGCGCACGCATGCTCGCCCGCACTGTAGGCCTGCATGCAGCGGCGCGCGTTTGCTTTCGTGGTCTCGGGCTTTGCACCGTGGAACCCACACACCTGCCAGCGCTGCGTGCACACGCACGTCCTGGTGTCCGCTCGAAGGAGGTGTCACGCCAGCTCACCAGGCTCTTGCGGGCTCCTGAATCCACAACCCAGCACGTTGGTACTGAACTCAGTTAAATTTCCCAAACCTTTTGGGGAGCCCCCTTGGATTGCCAGGGTATACACGTGGGCAAGCGAGGACACTTTAAGCGCCACCCGTGGTCACCATCATGGCAGTAAAGCCTGGCGACTTTTACCCCCAGCACCCAGGAGCCCCGACCCCGCCGTGGCCTCCGGCGCCCCCTAGTGCCGGCGCGGAGCTCACGTCCAGCGCGCCGCGGGGGAGGACACGCCAGGTGGGCACTTGCCAGGTGAAGCCGGGACGCAGCGCTCGGGGGCACGGCCGTGCTCGGGGAGGGGAGCTGCCAACAGGCGCGCCCCTTCCCTCTGGGATGACCCTGCGGAGGGAGTCGGATGCTGGACCAGAAAACTAACCCTGGAACCGAAAGATTGGAGAGCGAGGAAGGGATGCTCAGGACGAAGTGGCAAGGGCTCTGAGTGTCAAGAGAGTGGCCTAGTTGGTCAGCGAAGCCCTCGCGACGTGAGCAAAGAGGAGCCAGAAACAAAGCCCTCAGGTCTGACCTCCTCGGTTCCCCCAAAGAACCGGGTCAGGCAGAGAGAACTGTGGTGCAGAGGTCCTGAGGCAGAGAGTAGGTTCCAGGAGTGGGGGGGAGGGAGTGGGGGGGAGGGTGTGGGGGGGGGGTAGCCAGAGCCAACTTGGAAGGACAGGGCATGCTGATCCGTGTGGCAGCGGGTGGAATAGGAACCTGGGCCTGGCCGAGGGTTCGCTGCCTTGGCAGCTGTAAGGTGGCCCTTCAGCGGGAGGAGGCGACGGGGAGAAAGGTATAGAGAAATGCAGGCCTGCGGTGCTGGGGCCTGCGGGAGGCCCAGGGCAGAGAGACCCCAGGACCTGGGACCTGGCCATGAAAAAGCCTCGGGCAGCCAGTGCCATCATTTTAGAAGGGAACAGAGATGGCCAGGGCTCTGCTGCCCACATGGCTACATGACCTTCCTTCGGTCCAGACTCGGGCACCAAGGACCACTGGAGTCTCTACAGCGGGTGCTGGGGCCTCGTGGGTGGGAGGCAGGCCCAAGGCCTGGACTGGCCCAGCTGCACACAGCCCTGGAAGAGGGATTGAGCCCCAAGGTGGAGGCTGCTGCAGGAGGCCACCCCCCACGATGGGCTCAGCACTTGTTAATTTTTTAGTTAATTTCCCACATATTTTTAAAATCCAAGGAAATATACATCCAAATCCAGATTCGCATGTTCTACTGAAAAGCCACTCACCTGATTCTGCCCCCTGCCATGGTGTCACTCTGGTATCTGACAGCTGTCCTCCAGCTGCCCCACTGCCACCCTCTCCCCCCCCCCCCCGCCAGGCATGACTGTCCACAGGCTGGGGGACAGCTGGGGCTGGCCCTCCTGGAGTCACCGGCCTTGCTACATAAGCCTTGGGCCAAGGTCCCTGTCCTTGGTTCAGGACCAGCTGTGGGAATCCCTGGAACACCTTAGCCAAGGTCTGTGCCTGGGACAGGGCAGTCCCCACCTAAGGCCGAGATTAGAGCCTGCCCCACACACCCCAACTCCCACATCCACTCATCTACAGGTCTCCAGGAACCACTCGTGAGTCCCTAAAATGACCCCACCACAGAGGGTCTGTCACCACGCATCAGACAGTACTCGTGTACCTGTCCACGTTGTGTGGACACCACAGGAAAAATGGAGACTGAACACTTGACAGGCCAGGAGGGGGCACGGTACAGCGCCAGGCACAGGCAGGGCCAGGAAGTGCTGGGTGAATAGGGAGGGAGCAGGTGATGGGTGAATGGGTGGGTGGGCGGGTGGATGGGCAGACCAGCCGTGGGTGGGGGTGGAGGGATGACAGATGGATGGGGGATAGCTGGAGGATGGGTGGGTGGGTGGGTGGGTGGACAGATTGGTGGATGGATGGGTGGACAGGTGGATGGACAGATGGGTGGATGGATGGAAGCATGGGTAGGTAGATGGATGGATGGATGGATGGGTGGATAGATAGATGGATGGGTGGATGGACAGGTGGATGGATGGATGGATAGATGGGTGGATGGATGGATGGATGGATGGATGGATGGACAGATGGATGGGTGGATGGGTGGATAGATACATGGATGGGTGGATGGATAGATGAATGGGAAGATGGACAGGTGGATGGATAGATGGATGGGTAGATGGACAGGTGGATGGATGGATAGATGGCTAGATGGGTGGATGGATGGATGGACAGATGGATGGGTGGATGGGTGGATAGATGAATGGGTGGATGGGTGGATACATACATGGATGGGTGGATGGACAGGTGGATGGGTGGATGGATAGATGGATGGGTAGATGGACAGGTGGATGGATAGGTGGATGGATGGATAGATGGCTAGATGGGTGGATGGATGGATGGATGGATAGACAGATGGATGGGTGGATAGATGAATGGGTGGATGGGTGGATAGATACATGGATGGGTGGATGGACAGGTAGATGGATGGATGGATAGATGGATGGGTAGAAGGACAGATGGATGGATAGGTGGATGGATGGATAGATGGCTAGATGGGTGGATGGATGGATGGATGGATGGATGGATGGATGGATGGATGGACAGATGGATGAGTGGATGGGTGAATGGATGGGTGGATGGACAGGTGATGGATGGATAGGTGGGTGAATGGGTGGGTAGCTGGAGGATGGGTGGATGGGGGAGGGGGGATGGGTGGATGGATGTATGGGTGGGTAGGTGGGTGGATGGGTGGATGGGGGAGGGGGGATGGGTGAATGGATGTATGGGTGGGTAGGTGGGTGGATGGGTGGATGGGGGAGGGGGGATGGGTGGATGGATGTATGGGTGGGTAGGTGGGTGGATGGGTGGATGGGGGAGGGGGGATGGGTGGATGGATGTATGGGTGGGTAGATGGATGTATGGGTGGGTAGATGGGTGGATGGATGGATGGATGGACGGGTGGAAGGCAGACAGACTGGCAACTTGGCCTTCCGCCCTTCAGCTGAGACCTCAGGCTCAAGCTAGCCCACGAGCCAATGGAAGGAGCATGGGGGCACATGGAGGGCTAGCTCCATGCTCACACAGCCCTGCTGGTCACAGCCTGTGGAGAAGGGGGTGTCTGGAAGCCCTGCCTGGGCCAGCACAGGTTCCTTCGGGGTCTCCCCAGGTGGGATGGTGCGTGCTGCCCCTGCTAGGAGCCTGCCGGGAAGGCGGCCACAGGGAAAGGCTGTGTCCAGCAGGCGCTCAGGTCTGACCCCCTCGGTCCCACCAAGGAACTGACTCTGTTGTTTGTTCCCCGCTTTCCTCCCCCTCCCCTCCCCCCTTCCCTCTGTCTCCCCTTCACCAGAGTGTGGCAATTAACTTCTCTGCAACACAGTGTCTGTAGCCAGGACTGAAGCAGACTTCCGGGGCTCCAGAGGTGTCTGCCTTCCCTGTCCCTCCCAGTCACCCCCATGCTGATGTCCAGGGAAGAAACGACCTTGCCTGCTTCTTCCTGCTGGTGGCTGCTGCCCCCTGCTGGCAACCTCGGGAGCTGCTCTTGGGGAGGGACGAGGAGTCCGCAAAGGACCACAAACCCCACAGCTTAAGACAAACCAAAAGCATTACCCTGCGGCTCCGTGGCTGGGATGTCCCGCGTGGGCCTCGCTGGGCTAAAGTCAAGGTGTCAGCAGGGCTGGTTTCCCTGGAGGTCCAGGGCAGCCTGTGCCTAGCCTTGCCCAGCTGTGGGGAGGCCCCTCCAACAAAAACCAAAATACTTTTGAAGGAAACCGAGGATTGAGGATCCGCGGATTCTGGAGGCAGTCCCTCTGCAGGAACCAGAGAGACCAAAGCAAACAGAGAAAGAGGCAGGAAGGTCACCCTGGGAGGGGCTGAGGCGGAGCGGGGAACCCGGAAAGGGAGACGCCCGCAAGGTGCTCGCTCTCCTGTCTGCCTTTCTTGGAAAGGCACCAAGTGAGAGAAAAATACACGAACACAACCCGTCAAAATCGCGACGTGCAGGCCGCGGCGGAGACCTCTGTGGGGCAGCTTGTGAGTGGCCTTCAGTGACTCACGAGCCCCGAGCCCTATAAAAGTCCCCCCTGCACGGGGTCAACACACTGGAACCAGCAGTCCCCCCAGGCCGGAAAGAACCTCACCTCAACCTGCACCTTACCTTAAAGACCAACGTAAAGGGGGTCATGGATTTATGCAATTACACAAGAAAATAGAAAAAAAATGTGGGGGTCTAAGGTTAGTCAAAGAGATCTGAAACTCGCTACCACAATCCATAATGGGAAAAAGCCATCAGTCAGACCTTGTCAAAACAGGGAACTTGCACTGTGGAAAGCCACCGGGAAGACAGAGCCGAGCCACAGAGGTGGAGGCCAGGGGGCCGACTGAGGAAGGAGTGTACCAACAGACCCCATCACAGCACTGGCCTGCAGCTTGTTTGAAAATGTCTTTGAGCCTTGCTTAAAGGCCAGCTGGGTACTTGGAGCCTCTCCCCTCACAAGAGGCTCCTGGTTCACCTGCTGCCTCCCAAGGCTCGCTCTCAGCCTCCTTCCCCCACTCTTCCACGTCCCACTGCCCCTTAGTGGTGGACACCCTGGACTGAGCCACAGGCCAGTTTCTCTGCCTCTCTCATGGATGACCTGATTCTCGTGGTGCTTAAAATACCATTTATCTGCAGAGGACTCCCAAAATTCAATCTCTGGCCCAGATCTCCGTCATAACCCTTGACCTGGGCAGCCCCTGCCAAACAGCTCTGCCGAAAGGTCTGATAGGCACCTTGTGCCCCTAAGCAGCCCTTGCTCTTCCTCCCAAGCCTGCCCCACCCCACCCCTTCCCCGCTTCAGTCCAGGAAGGCACCAGCCTTCAAACCCAGCAAACCCTCCTACTTCCTCTTGGTTACACCCCTGCCCCAAGTCCAAAGAAGACTGGCTGCTGCGTTCTCAAGCTCCTGCTGTGCCTGCACCCCCGGGTCCGGGCACCCCCATCTTTGGTGGGGGTGATTGCAGAGTGTCTTGACTTCTACTGGCTGATCAGAGGGACTCTGTAAAGATGTAATTCAGTGTTCAAAATCCAAAAAGTGGCCAGGCACGGTGGCACACACCTGCGGCTCAGTAGGCCGAGGCAGGAGGATGGTGAGTTCAAAGCCAGCCTCAGCAAAAGTGAGGTGCTAAGCAACTCAGGGAGACCCTGTCTCTAAATAAAATACAAAATTGGGCTGGGGATGTGGCTCAGTGGTCAGGGCCCCTGAGTCCAATCCCCAGTACCCCCTCCAAAAAAAAAAAAAAAATAGCCAAAAAGTGGAAACAAATTAAATCTTCTCCTGAGAGAAATTGTGACTGAGCATGAGTTCAGCCTGTAGGAGGTTCTAAGCTAAACCAGGAAACCGCCGGTCCTCTACCACCAGCAGGCAGATCCACAGACGGAAAGGTCATCGGTGCTGGGCTGGAGCGGGGAGGGCCCCTGACAGAAAGTGCCGGAGGGATTCCTTCTGGTGATGGAAATGCTCCAGGATTAGACCACAAGGAAGACCAAGGGGTGGACTCTATGACCTGGATTTTAACCCCACTCAAAAAACGTCAGGGTAGCTCAGTTGGTCTCACCCCTGTCCACACTCTGCAGGGAAACTGAGTCCTGGGCCAAGGCCCCTCCTCACTGACACCCTCCTGGCGCCCACCACCTCTCCCCACAAGGCCTGCCTCTTGCTGCTCCTGGGACCTCAGCCCTGTCCCCCTTGGCTCGTGTCCCACAGGGAGGCCCCCTCTGCCCGCTGGCCACGTTCTCTCCTGTGGCATTGGGAATGGACACCTAGTACCGGCATGTTTCCGGGGTCCGCTGCGCTCGCTGGCAGCTGGAATGGGTGCTCAGAGCAGGGCGAGGAGTGCCCCCACCACCGACGACACCGGTGATGGCTTGTCGCTGGGATGAGGACCCTGCACCTCCTCTCTCGTCATTTCTAACCACAGCCACCCCATGCGCCAACACGGCCCGATTGCCTCCGTGGTCCTCAGCTGACCTGGTGATAGGACCAACCTTTCCCCAGCCCCGACAGAAGGCTCAGGGATGCTCTCGAGAGTAGCCCTAACTGGAAAAGTCGGATATTCACACCTCCGAACCAAAGAGACCTCTCGGTACTGCGCTTTGGGGTTCTCCTCCCCCACACAGAAGACGTCCCCCGGATCCCTACAGAACGCACTTCCAAGCTTGGTGGATGTTGGTGTAGAACGGTAACAGGTCCGTCGTGACGTGGCCTAGCAACCGTACCCCCGGGGGCTCGCGGTTGCCGTCCCAGGACACAGCAGGGCTGCGCCGCGCTCGGCAAACCCGCCACCTCCCAGACTTGCCCGCGCAGGCTCTCAGGGACCCAGCGCGACCCGCAGGGCGCAGGCGCAGAGACCGCCGCCAGCCCAGGTGGAAAAGGCTTCGGCGCGCGCCATACGCATGCGCAAAGCCTAGAGCTCTCGCGAGAAGTTGAGCCGGAAGACTGACGGTGACTTCCGGGTTCGAATCGGAAACCCGAGTGCCGGGGGCTGGGTGGGCGCGGGGCGTGCAGGCTGCTCGCCGGCGCCGCCATGGACCCCTTCCGGGTGCTGCTGCACTCGGTGTCGGCCGACCTGTCCAGCGGCGAGCTGACCGAGCTCAAGTTCCTGTGCCAGGGGCTAGTGGGCAAGAGGAAGCTGGAGCGCGTGCAGCGCGGCCACGAGCTCTTCGAGGTGCTGCTGGAGCAGAAGGACCTGGAGGCCGAGCACACCGGGCTGCTGCGCGACCTGCTGGCCTCGCTGCGGCGCCACGACCTGCTGCAGCGCCTGGACGACTTCGAGGTGGGGGCGGCGGCGGGGGCCGCGCAGGAGGAGGCAGGTGAGTGCGGGGGCCCCGCCGCGGGCGCAGGGCCGGTTCGCCCCTCAGTGGACTCCAAGTCCCTCAGTGGACTCCAAGCTCCTGCTCTTTGCCAGGTGTTCTGGGAACCGCTTTGGGGCAGGGGTGGCAGATGGGCAAACCCAAACCCAGAGGAGTCAGCCCACCCGAGGTGGCAGGGCCTAGATGCCCACCCCTGGCCTGCAGTGTTTTCCCCACCCCACTTTTTCCAGATGAATTAGAAAACTCACTGAAGGAAAAGGACCGTGAGTGACCGGGTGGGGTAGAGTGGAGAAAATGGGCAGAGGTCAGATAGCCTGCTGCATCCGGTCGTCCGCCTCCGGGACCGTGCCCCGCTGACCCCCTTCCTGGCCGTCGGAGACCAACACCACCCCTTGGTAGCTCTGACCCAGTGTTCCCAGGTGCCACCGACGGCACACTTGACTTGTTCCTTTGTGAGTTAGATACTCTTATTTCCCATCTTTCTTGCCATCTTTCAGAGAAGAGGACAGTGGCTCACAAGTGTAAGTTCTTGCCTAAATGCACAGCTGACAGCAGATCTGGGATGCACCTAAGGCCGTCTGGCCTGGGGTGGGAGGTGCAGGCCGAAATCTGAAACTGGAAGTGCTGTGAGAGCCAAAATGTTTTGAGAAGCCACAAATGGAAATTTTCATGCACAAAGTTATCTACAGTGTTGTATAGAGTTACCTTCAGGTTTACATACGAAGCATAGATATGAAAACAAGAATTTCATGTGTGTACTTGGGTCTTCCCCAAGATACCTCATGACACTTATGCAGGTACTCGGAAATCAGATAAGGTTTTTGCTCTACACTGCCTTTTCGAAGGAGTCCACTCTGAGCAGCCCCTCTTCATTCTCCCCTTTGGCTTGCTGGGGTGCCAGGAGTAAGAGACCAGTGTATACCTAGGGTCCCTCAGCCCCTGGGCCTGGGAGTTTAGTGCTTCAGGGACACCCTGCAGACTACAGGCTGTGGTTAGAATTTCATACACACACAGTGTTGGACAAACAGAAAGGATCAGAAAAAATGATGTTTTCAAGGATATTTAGCAATGAGGAAAGAGTTGATAAAGGACAGCCTTAAAAATAGACTCAGTACCTTTTTAGATGACACGTATATGTCAGTGTTTGATATTAACTGTAGTCTTGTAATTACTGTGTTGGAGGAAATATACCAGGTCGACAGCAGTTCAGAGTGGGTTGATGCTGTGTGTGGTGCACTTTTTCCTACAAAAGGCAGTTTAACATGGTCTCTGGCACAGGGTGACAGGGTTTTGAACCGCAGCTCAGTCAGTTTCTAGCTGTGTGACATCAAGATATTCACTTAACATCCCTGTGCCTTAGTTCCTCGTCTTTCCAAATGATCACAGCAACAAGTGCTTTCAGGGGGCTGGAGGAGTGGGCTCACCTGCTGACAGTGAGAGCAGCTGTCTGGTACTGTCTTGTCCTGCCTGCTCCCCTACACACACACTCCTGAAGCTGCTTATTGGGCTCATAGCGCTTTCTGATCTCAGTAGTGGCTTTGCAGCAGGGAGTGGAGTAGCTTCCAAAATAAGAACTAGGGTGTGCACTGTTGTCCCGGGGCTGCCATGACAGATTTCACAAGCTTGGAGGGTTAAACTGTAGGAATCTATTATCATGTAATCTGGAGGCCAGAAATCTGCAAAGGTCAGGTGTCGGCAGGGGTCACGTCCCTCTGTGGCTCTACCGACCAGTCCCTCCTTGCCTCTCCCAACTTTGGGTGACTCCCAGCATCTTTAATCTGTGGCCTCGTCCCTCCAGCTCTGCCTGCATGGTCACTAGATGTAGGGCCTACCCAGATAATCCAGGTGAACTCTCAAGATGTTCCCTTACATCTGCAAGGATCTTTTTTTCCAAATAACATTTTCAGTTCCAGGGACTTGAGTAGACATAGCTTCAGGAGATTGCCCTTCGACTCGCTGCAGATTAGGACTGGGAACAGCCCCACTTTCTTCTCAGCTCCTCCGCCCCTTGGTTCCCCTGTCCTAAGCAGGCAGCTCTCTGAGTCCCACGGGGGCTGCCTTGGGAATTGAGGTTAATCTCAGGCTCTCTGTGACAGTCCCTGAGCTTCTCGGTGGCTTTCACCTCCGTGCAGGCCTTGTGTGTAGGTGATCTGCCTGCTCAGCACTCGGGTCAGCCCGGAGAATCCTGTGGGGGTCAGGGTGCTCCCCAAACCTCCAGTAAGTCTTGTTCTTTCCCCCCAGATCTGCACGCAGCCTTCAGCATCATATGTGATAATGTGGGGAAAGACTGGAGGAGACTGGCTCGTCACCTTGGAGTTTCTGACGCCAAGATCGATGGAATTGAGGAGCGATACCCCCGCAACCTGGCAGAGCGGGTGCGGGAGTCGCTGAGAGTGTGGAAGAGCAGCGAGCGGGAGAAGGCCACAGTGGCTGGCTTGGTCGAGGCGCTCAGGGCCTGTCGGATGAACCTGGTGGCCGACCTCGTGGAGGAGGAGCAGCTGGCCCGGCAGCTCCAAAACGGGAGTGACGCTGTGTCCCCAGTGCAGTGGGACTCGGACGCTCACACCTCAGAAGCTCCTTGATGGGGCTGCCGTTCTCCTTGGGGACCATGGGAGGGACTTGATTCTCTGTACCATGCCCAGCACTGGGCAGTCCCATCAGGAGCCAGGCAGAGGGCTCCCCCTCAGAGCCACGCTGCAGCTTCACAGTTAAAGCTGCGTTTCCTGAGCCCCTCCTCTGCCAGGCGGGGCCTGGAGTGCGGGTGAGGGAGGGGGCTTCTGCCATCTTCACTCAGCTTTGGGCACAAAGGCACTCGTTCAGATTGAGTCCTACCTGTTCTTCAGGTGAGGAAACGGGCTGGAGGGAGGTCAGAACCGGGACAGCGCATCTGGCTCCGGAGAAGGGCCTTCTAACCAGCGTGTCCCACGGTGACTCCACCGTGGACAAAAGGCACATTTTGTCCCATTCTTTGAGGCGACAGGGTAGACCTGGACACCAGCACGAGGTGCTGTCCTGGTCCAGGAGTCAGGACGCCTGGCTGACTCACAGAGCGGCGACAGCAGGGCTGTGAGGGTGACCACAGTGACGCCTGTGGAGTGCTCCTAGGAACTGGTGCACAGCCGAGCTCCTCCACCGTCAGTCCTCGCAAGGAGCCGGTTCCCGGGTCGCAGGTGGCTGTTCTGTGTCAGAATTACCATCCAGTTGGTCATTGGCCTAGCAAGGGGCAAGACCCTGGGCCTCCAGAGCCCTCCACTGAAGCCAGTGCCTTTACCCGGAGCCCTCCAGGCGCCTCTGGAAACCAGTTGACCCAACTGGAGCCTGTTTCCCGAAGAGGTCACGTCACAAAGAACTCCCACTCCCGACGATGACTTTCTCGTCACGTATTCTGAGGGGTCATTCCAGCTGGTGTCAGCAGCTCGTCCTGGGCTCTCCCTATGGAAATGGCGGCAGGATTATCATAGCTTGCTCACCCCTAGCCAGAGTATTGATCTAAGCCAGAGGTGATCTGCAGAAGGCAGGTCTGCCACCTGTGGGACCTGCCTGCGCCTGCCAGACATGGTTATGGTTCTGGAATGTTGTCCAGGAGTGGTGCTTTTACCAGGAGTGGGTCGGCCAGGCGTGTGGCGGAGGCCGGGTTGGAAGCTGGAGACCAGCCTCAGCAACTGAGCAAGGCTCGAGGCGGCCTAGGAAGACCCTGTCTGGAACTCAGGGGTAGGGCTGCGGCCTGGTGGTTAAGACCCCGAGTTTGAGGCCCAGTACCAAAAAAGAAGAGTGGCACGGATCACGTGGCTTTAACCTCACCAGCGGATTCATCCGTTTAGCGTGTCTAATGGTTCAGGTGTGAAGTGTGCCCCCAAGCTCCTACGTGAGACAGTGCAGGGAAGTTCAGAGGTGAAATACACCTGGTCAGTGAGTTGATCCCCGATAGGGGTTGACTGAGTGGTGACTGTGAGCAGGTCGGGTGTGACAGGACAGGTGGGTCCCTCGAGGTGGGCTTCTCTTTGGTCCTTGGTGAGAGGACTTTCTCTCTGCTTCCTGACTGTCCTCTCCTGAGCTGCCTTCCTCCACCACACTCTTCCACCACGATGTCCTGCCTCACCTCCGCCCAAAGCAGTGGGGTTCGCTGTCTGTGGACTGAGACCTCCTAAACCGTGAGTGCCAAATAAACTTTTCTTCTTCTAAAAACATTCTCGTCCCGTCTTTTGGTCACAGGGCAAAAAAGCTGGACTGAAACACGTTGGTACCGAGAAATGGGTTGTTGCTGTGATTAATGGTTCAGAAGCTTTGGAGCTTTTTGGAATTTGTGGGAGCAATTTGAAAAGTTTAGAGATGCAAACTGGAGAAGTTTTAGATTGTTGTAAGCCAGGCTCAATATGCGGTTCTGGTGGGAGCTCAGAAAACCAGGATGCCAAGAGGCTGCAGGCAGTGAGCCTGCTCAGGAGGCCTCAGAGCAGGAGGAGGACTCTTGGAAATGGGTCTGGAGACCGTTCACAGGACGCCCTGGCTAAGAAGACATCAGCATGTGTTCCACGTCCTGAGACTTGGAGGGGTTGAATTCAGTCTGGCAGTAGAAATCTCTAGGCAGCACAGCTTTCGTGTGGAGGCGTGGGTATTGCCGGCAGCTTCTAGCCAAGTTTATTGTGAGAATCGGGAACAGGAAGCAAAAAGATTTTAAAAACTTGCAGTTTAGCCAGAAAACTTTGAGTAAAACCGAGGTCAAGGAAGGTGTGGTGTTGAACACAATACAGCCGCTAAACACTAAATATTTTACCTAGAAACACTAGGAAAGATGGTTCGAGGGCATCTTAGGAACTGGCAAGATATCACCCATCTGAGGCTCAAGGGTGTAAGAATAGAAATTCCTTTGTTTGGAGACCAATGGACACCCTGCCTGTACAGGGGCCCTGGGAAGTTTTTCAGCAGGCTCAGCCCCCAGCACTCAGGCTGCTGCTGCCAGGATCCCCGGAGGCTCTGCTGCTGCTCGAGGTGGTGGCAGCACGTGGTGCTGGTTATGCAGGATGCAGGATGCTGGCGTTGGGGCCCTGCAGGCTTCTGCTGAGCTGGCACGTGCGAGGCCAGGCAAGGTGCTGAGGTCCCTGTCACTGCGCAGGGACGAGAGGGAGGCTGTGGAAGTAAAGCCAGCGCGGCAGTGAGGACCCCAACGTAGGCCAGGAGTGGGGACTGTGCTGAGAAAAGCTGCAGGCAGTGGGTAGAGGCAGCCCAGCAGAGTCCCCACAGGCTGCGCCTGCTAAGGCCAGGAGCCGCGCCGCACCGGCCCTGTGGAGCCCACGTCCTGCCGCCACATGCCTGGGTGCCAGGCGTGGACTCCAGGGACTCGCTTGGTCCCCATCTCCCTGCATCCTCACTCTTTTCTTTGCCATTGTGTATGGGGAGCATTTGACACACTTTTGATTTTTTTTTTTTTTACAGGCTCACAGCCGGGAGTCTGCCTTAAATCTCCAAGATGCTGAAACAATTATTAAGAGTGGGGATTCACCAGATGTCGGGGTGCACACCTACAGTCCCAGCAGCTTGGGAGGCTGAGGCAGGAGGAGCGCAATTTAGGGAGGCCTTAAGCAGTTTAATGAGACCCTGTCTTACAAAAAAAAGAAAAAATAAAAAAGGGCTGGGGATGTGGCTTGGTGCTGAAGTGCCCTGGATTAATCCCTGGTCCTAAAAAGAAAAAATAAAGCAAAAAGACCTAGGATTCATGGGAGTAGACTGATGTTGCGTTGTGAGGTGAGCGTGCCCTGTTTTTCAGGGCAGGGAGAGTTACAGTCTGAACCTGGGCTGATCCCAGATGCTTAGGTGTTGAGAGCTTGGTCCGGGGGCAGCAGTGTTCAGAGGTGGGCTCTGACCCCCTGGGTGGAACACTCCGTGTGGTAGATGACGGGGAGGAATGGAACTGTCGGTGGGGGTAGTGGTGGCTTGGGTGGAAGAAGTAGGTCCCTGGAGGTGGGTACTGGGGACTGAGTTTTTTGATGTTTTCTTTTATTTCTTTATTGTACTAGGAATTGGGCCAGGGGCACTCTACCACCGAGCTACATCCCAGCCCTTTTTATTTTTTGAGACAGGGTCTCACTAAGTTGCTTAGGGCCTCACTAGGTTGCTAAGGCTGACCTCAAACCTGGAATCCTCCTGCCTCAGCCTCCCAAGTCACCAATACGACGGGCATGCGCCCTGTGCCTGGCCTCGGAGACGGTGTCCGTCCCTGGCCCCTTGCTCTCGCTTGCTCCCTCCCTGCCTCCCTCCCAGCTGCCCGGAGCTGAGAGCTTTCCCCCACTGTGCCCTCCCGCCATGGTGTGCCCTCCCGCCATGGTGTGCCCTCCCGCCATGGTGTGCCCTCGCGGGGGCAGGTGTTGGGTCAGCGTGGTAAGAAGCTGACGGACACAGGTGGTGCACCCTGCGGTCGCAGCAGTCAGTGAGCCCCTGTCTCAGGACTGAAAGGTGGGAGCACCCCAGGCACAGTGCAAAAAATTTGAAGAAGCTGAGTGGCCATTCTTTGCCCCAGTTGTCCATGTATGACCTGGGGAAGCCACATGTGCCATGCTGTGCCACCTTGGCTTTGGAGGGCTGAGATCTCGGCCAAGGTCCTGCCCCACTAAGCTCTGGGCTCCTGCCCTTGCCCTCCGGGCCCCCCAGGCTGCGTTAGTCCAGGGGAGGAGCAGGACTTTGGAGCAGATCCGGGATCCCTCCTGGCCTTTGGTGACCAGTCTTATGACTTGACTCCACCCAGGATGAGGCGTAAGGTGAGTCCCCACACTCAAGTCCTCTGCTGGGCCACGCTGCTGTCCACACTCCCAGGACGGGGAGGAGATGGGCCAGCTCCTGGCAGCAGAGCAGGGAGCTTAGTGACCTGGGGTGGGCTTGCAGAGACACTGCCCAGGAGGTGGGACTTGGAGCCAGACGGGAGCTTCCCCTTGTGCAGCCACCACCACTGGGTGCTGCAGACACAAGGCTGCACTGAAGGTAGCTGGGCACAAGTCCCCGGGAGGGCGAGTGTTAGGCCCGTGTGGCTCCGTGGCAGAGGCTGGCCTGCCTGCCAGAGGCCGAGGGTCCCTCTCCAGAACGGCCAGGGAAGCCTGGGAGAGTGTTGACGGGTGACGCTGGCTGCTGCGTTTTCATTCTCCAGAGAGTGCTCCACAGGTGGAGAAATTGGTGCCACCTGGCCGGTGTGGGACGGGAGCCATGGAGCGCATGGCCTGTGGTCTGGCCCGGTTCAGGTCCAGGCTCTGCCCTCGGGGGTCCTAAAGGGCCGGCAGTAAATAGCAGTTGCTTCCCACAATCTGTACACCTCGTTTCTCAGACACCTTAAAAACGAGGGGTTGGGGGGCTGAGTTGTGACTCAGCGGTGGCACTTGTCTTGCCTGTAGGAGGCGCTGGGTTCCATCCTCAGTGCCACATAAGGATAATAAAATAAAGGTACTGTGTCCATCTACAATTAAAAATAAAAAAAAATGAGCAGCAGGGCCTCCCCTGACCCCCGTGGTCAGCCTGGGCAGCTCTGCCTGGTTCTTCAGCCCGCGTCCCCCTCCGTCTGCACCAGCCTCTGACCCACCTGCCACCGTGGCTCTTGGGATTACTTTGAGCATCTGAGTGGCCCGGGGTCCTCTCCCCATTTCCACATCCATGACTTTACCCTGCCCCCTCAGGCCGAGCTCACAGGTCCTGGGGACTGGAGCCTGGGCATCGCTGGGGGCCACCAGGCCTCCCTCCCCCCAGCGATGCCCAGCCTGTCCCCGACCTCACCTG
Organism: Ictidomys tridecemlineatus; assembly: GCF_052094955.1. NCBI lineage: Eukaryota > Metazoa > Chordata > Mammalia > Rodentia > Sciuridae > Ictidomys > Ictidomys tridecemlineatus. The sequence goes on along the minus strand of NC_135480.1, from coordinate 4,305,532 downwards.
CTGCCACACGGGCCTTCCTCTCCTTGGGCTCACTCGCTTCCCCCTTGGCAGCAGGGACCCTGGACCTGTCCTCATGGTGGCCTTCCCACCACCACCCGGTTCCCAGCAGGGCCTCACCCCTACTCCACCCTTCTCCAGCCTCTGCTGCCCTCCTCAATTCCCGCTCATCCCCTCTGGTGGCCGGGCCGCAGACCCCTGCCTCGTTCCTGGAAGCCCCCGGCTTCCCGTGCACATTCTAGCTTCATGTTCCTCTTTCCACGGTCACTGCCGAGCCATCCGGCTGGCCGCTTTCTGACCACATAGTCCCTTTGTGGACCAAGTTTGGAACCAGATGGTAACTGTGACTAGGGTGGCATCTGCATGTGCCACATGGCCAGCCACCGGAGCCTGCGGTGAAGAGCCATGTCACCTGGGAAGCCTTCCTCTGGAGTCGCGCACTCCGTGGAGACCCTTTGGGGAGTCACAGGTGCCCACCAGAGGAATCGCCACCAGCAACGAGGCCGGGCCAGGGAGGAGTGGAGCCCTCGCCAAGCAGAAAGCCAAGTGACAGGGTAGCAGTGTGTGTGAGTGGCCGCGTGAGCCCCCCGGACTCCAGGCCTGCCGGTGGCACACAGTGGGTACGAGGCTTCGATTCTGTCTCACCAAAGTCAGGTTGTGAGCTGGCACAGGGGCACGCTCCCTTGACCCCAGCACCTCAGGAGCTGAGCAGCAGGTGGAGCGCTTGAGGCCAGCTGGGCAGCTGAGGGAGACCCCAGTCAGATAGAATTAAAAGGCACACGGTTAGCAGGCCCGAGGCCCGGGTGCCACCCTCTGCACCACAGAGAAGGAGTGCAGCGCTAGTGAGGAAAGCCGCGTGGGACTCGAGTGTGCAGAGCTGGGGACCCATGCAGAGAGCAGGAGGGGCCGCGCCCTGTGCTCAGTCATGTCAGCTGACACCTTCCACAGGCTCCCTCTGCTGCTGCGTGGCCTTGTTGGGGACCGATGGTGGGCGAGGGCTGGAGGCCTACACCTCCTGGTGTGTCTGCGGTAGTGAGGTGTCACCATTAACAAGCACCTGGTCGTCACCAGAAGCTGGGACCATGCTGCTCCTTCCAAAGGGCTTCTGGCTGGAGGAGCCGGGCCGCCCAGGCCCTGCGTCCACCCAGATGAGACCCTCGGCCAAGCCCAGCCCTGTCTCAAGATGCCGCTGTGGCGCTAGCCTTGCCCACCCTGCCCAGCTTGAGGCCCTGGGGCCGTGCCCAGCGCTGCAGCAGCCGGGGGAAGGCGCTCTGACTTAGTGAGGTTCAGCTGCTGGTAAAAAGGTCCTCGGACGCTGGGGCTGAGCTCCCTTCAGGCAGGAAGAGCAAACGGTGCCAGCTTTCGCTCCTGGCCAGGAGGGCTGGCCCGAGCACATCCCACAGTGTCTTGGTCCCCAGGGACCACAGTGGCCAGGTCCAGGATTTGCCCTCCACGCTGCCCAGCCCCCGTGAGGCACAGCCAGCCACCCCAAGGATCCCACCTTCTAGGTGGCCGTAGCCCCTCGGAGCCACACCCAGGCAGGGGTGCTGCTGGGTGCCCCGCCTCTCATTCATTCCATGGGTGAACTCTCGGCAGAGGGCACAGGGCACGTAGCCACCTGGCACTGCACCCCTGCCCTCTGGCCGGCCCCTCGCTGGGCCCCTGCTCCAGTGCCACATTTCCTCGCCTCTCAGCCTCCTCCTCCTCCAGGGCTGCTGTGGAGAGGCCCGGGTGACCAGCCATGGTGCAGGCCACGCCTGTCATCTGAGGGGCTGCAGGGTTAAAACAACCGACCTTCCGCCAGCCGGGTGTGACGTTTAGGGGCCCAGCTTCACCCCCGGGTCTTGGGAGGCGTCCGATGACTGGGAACCCCCTGCCCTCCCTGAGGAGCCGTGACCAGCTGGCCATGAGTCTGGGGCTTCATAGGGCAGTGGCCCCAGCAATATCTGCAGCTCGGACCACGGTAGACTCACCTCCGCACAGATCGGAATCTGTGTGGCCAAAAACCTAGATGGCGGCAGGGGAGCCCGGGGAGCAGGAAGGGACTGATGTGGGTCTCACGGAAGGTGAGCTGGGCTCCGGAGCCTACTGCATGGGCGGGTCCAGCTCAGCCATGCACCTGGGGCAGGTGAACTCCAGGACTCACCTGGGGAGAGGCCAGAGAGGACAAGAGAACCTGAGGCCTTTTAGCCCAATGACACGGGGCAGGGGAGGGACACGGGGCTTTGGGCCAGGCGGGTGGCTCTGGTGGGCACAGTGCTCGGCCACAGGTGCTTTGCCCTTTGTCCCTGCAGGCCCCGTGGGGGTGAGCAGGCGCTGGGCCTGGCTGAGCCCCCTGCCGGGCCGCCCTCGTGTGTTCCTACCGTGTCAGCAGTGGGACTGGTAAGATGTGTTTCCATTAGGTCAGTCCCCAAGTGGGGAAAGAGCCTCCTCACTCCCCGCCGCCAGAGTAGGCTCCAGACGCGCACCAGGTACGACGGGAAAAGGAGAAGGCCAGGACCCGGGAGGAGGAGGCCGTGAAGAACCCGATTCCCGCAACTGCTAAGGTTGAGAGGCGGCTGCAGCGGAGCCCTTGCTCTGCACAGCCGAGGCCCTGGGTTCCAGCCCCGGTGCCAAAACCAGAAGGTCACTTGTCAAAAGTATTAAGATTGAATTTAAAGAAAGACGGCCACCCGCGGAAGGAAGGCTTGACCACAGACTTCGTTGCCAGATGGGGGCAGGAGATCTCCACGAGCACCTACTAAGTGCCAGGGCTGGAGGTCCTCCAGGGCCACAGGACCTTGTCCCCGTCTCCATACTGTCTCCGGTCCCCAGGAGAGAGAGACATGTCCCTGTAACCACACAGGCAGATGTGTGGTCACCCATGGAGGGAAGGTGCCCAGGGCTATGGGGAGACCTGGCCAGGGCTGGGAGGGTGCTGGCGCTGAGATGCTAGGGCGGGCAGTGGTGGTGGGCAGAGCTGGGCTGGGCAGGAGGAGGCGCTTGCTTTCTGGTGGAGCAGGGGGTGCCCAACCCTGAGCCGAGCCAGGAGGGAGCAGGACCTCTGGGGGGCCCTCAAGGCTGGGCAGTCTGGGGAGGGGCAGGGTGGCGCTGGCGCAGCAGGCAGAGGCTGGAGGGTCCCTCCACCGGCTTCGGGAGCCCTCCTCCTCCAGGACTGAGGCGCCCCACCCACGGGCACCTTCTTCCCGCCGGGCGGGTGCGCCACCCAGCTTGTGGCCTCTGGTGGCTGGAGTGGCCCAGCCAGAGCCCCAGGCAGGGCTTGAAGTCGTGGTCAGACAAGCTCTTGTCACGGGCTGGCAGCAGAGATGCCCACTGCCCAGGGCAGCACAGCAGAGGTCTCGAGGTGGCATTTGGTGGCCAGCCTCTGTGGCCAGTCTCGGCACTTGTCCTGAGAGCCACTGGAACCAGGGCAGGCCTCTGCTCTCCTTCCCCAGGGGGCAGCTGCCGGGCACGGGCTCCGTCCTGGGAGTCAGCTGGGGGCTGCGGAGGCCGCGGTGGGCGTGCGAGTCGAGGTTCCCGCGCTGCTGGCTGAGGACGAGGGGCCTGTGGGAGGCGAGGAGTGGCCGGTGTGATGGTGGGGAGGCTTGGAGTGGGTGTGGGGGCGCCTGGGGCCTCATGGCGGAAGGAGGCCAGGACCCAGCCCCCTCCCCGGCCTGCAAATGACCCAGGGGACTGCAGCCTGGGCGACCCGGCCTGCTTGGCTCTTCCTCTCCTCCAGGTCGCCTCTTCTGATCCCATCTGGCCCACACCCTCTAGAGAGGGTGCTCCCCGCCCCGGGGCAGTGGCAGCCTTCCTGTGAGGACAGGCCCCGGCCCATCCCTCCTGCGGAGGCACCTGCACTGGCCGCTGCGCAGCCCCCGACCGTGCCCCATCCCCTCTAGAAACCCTCCAAGTCACTGCGGCCTCTGTGCCAGGGCTGAGGACAGGTGCCCAGGTTCTGGGTATAGCTGCCCTGGTTCAAGCTCCTCTCGGGCTTCCCACGGTGACCGCTCTGCTCGGCTTTGGGAGCAGTGGCCACACCTGATTTGTTGGATCCCTGGGTCGGGCCTCCGGCCCAGGACTCCGTAACAGAGGCAGGTGAGGACAGAGAGCCTGAGCTGCGGCCGGTTCCTGGCGGCCGGTTCCTGGCGCCCGGCGTGTGCAGAGGCCCCCCTCCTGTGGGAGGTGCTGTGGGGTGCGGAGGGTTTCCCGAGTGCGGGCGGGGCTGGAAGAGGACATGAGGACCAGGCCCAAGGCAACGAGTGGGGCAGTGGTGACTGGTCCTGCCTGTGCCCTCCCCGCCCCACAGCACAGGCTCCCAGGTTGCCAACGTGGAAAGCCTTCTGGAAATGTGCTCAGAGATACCCAGTCCCTCCTCCAGAGTGATTCAGTCCTGGGTGCAGCCAGGACAGGTCACCCACCGCCCTGGGCAGAGGGCCATTTCCACGCCTCTGCTGAGCACTAGAACTAATTGTCCTGTGTGGCCGCCCACCACCTGCTCAGGCCAGGCCCGCCTTTCCCTCTTCCTTCTTCTCAGGTGAGGGGAGGTGCCCATCAGGCCTAGGCCACAGGGTGGTCTCCTCGTCAGCAGGGCACGGCTGTGGCTCCAGCAGCCACTCCAGGGAGTGCTGAGTGTCCGAGTGAGCCCTGGGCTTCAGCCGGCCTCCTCCAGGGGCCCTGGCGTGGGCAGTAGAGCCGTGGGAGTGTGGGTTGGAGCCCATCTGTCTCCTCAGCCTGCTGGGTGATTCCCAGTCCCCACGCGGTCTCATACGCAGCCCGCAGCTCCTTGGGGGGCGTGTGCCCCTCTGTGTTCCTGGCAGGCCTGCGGCCCTCACCGGGCTTCCCTGCCCGCCGGGGGGAGGGCACTCTGCTGGCCGTGCTGGCCCCGCCCCCATTTCCTAGGTGAGGCAGAGTGCGCCTGCCCCCTGCGTCCTGCTGCCTTGGCACCGAGCGAGGGCAGAGCCGGGCAGAGAGGAGCCGGGTGGCGGCTGGCGGTCCTGGTCTGTGCGTGCTCATGGAGGGTGGGGACTCCCAGGCCTAAAGTCCAGGTCTGGAGGGAGAGAGCAGCAGGAAAACCATCACCAGCACAGGACGGTCCCGAGAGCTCAGGGGTCTGTCCAGTCAGGTGGGGCCCCTGAGCGGGCCCGTTCCATCTCCAGGACACCAGAGTGCCTTTCTGTGGAGGACCCTCGAGTGGGGTTTCACGGAGGGACCGGCGGGCCAGTGGGAAGGGCTCCAGGCAGGTCCAGGAGGAGGTTGGAGCTGGAGCTGGGAGGGGCCTGGGTCCCATCTTTTAGACAATAAGGAGCCATACAGACATTTTCAGCGGCCAGGGACGGTCAGGCGTGCCCATTCTTCAGGGTCCAGTGCGTGTGTTCCTTCTTCAGAAAAGGAGGGACCGAGCAGCAGCTTCCCTGGGCTGCGCTGGCCTCCCGCCCAGCCTGGACTCTGCTGTCCCGGGAGGCTGCCCCCCGGTGGTGTGGTTCCCAGAGTTCTTGGGGGCTCGCCCCTTGCTACAGCTGCAGGACCTGGCCCGGTCCTTCAGGAGGCTGTTTCCCCGCCCGATGGACACAGCAACGGAGGCCTGCGGGGGTCGGCGGTGGGCACAGAGCCACTGTGGGTCACCTGCACCCTCGGCCAGGCCCATGGCCTGGGGTTCCCAGACAGGCATGGCAGGCCCAGAGGGGGCGCAGCTGGGGAAGGGTCACGGTCCACCCAGGCCACAGTCCTGCCAGCTTCCCGTCCCCTCCTGAGGGCCACCCTGGCTCCCACAGCGGGGAGCAGCCTGAAAGCTGGCCGCCGCGTCCGTGTCCAAGGGCATCTGCCTGCGACTCCGGGTGCGGGAGGTCAGCCGGCCTGCAGCCCCGCGGCAGCCCAGGCGGTCAGGGCGCGGCCGGGACACCACACTTGTCCCCGCACCCGTCCACCTTGGGAAATCTACCCCTGCACCATGGCCGGTGTGGGGGTGGCTCGGGCCGGCCTCACTCCTTCCCCCGGGTGAGTGCCGGGCACGTCTGCACCCACACGGAGCAGGGAGCGGCGTCCCCTCCAAGAGGGAAGAGCCTGCGGCTTTGTGAGCAGCGGGGACGACGGACGCCTGCAGGTGTCGGGGACTCTGGCGCCCCCCAGCTGAGCACCGGCTGTGCACAGACTCATCCAGGCCAGAGGGTCACCACCACCCCCTGCCTTCAGTCCCTCACAGGCCTGCGCCCCTCCGTCCTGTAGGCAGGGCCCTGCCCGCCCTCCTGCCCCCGGAGCTTTCCTGGGTGGCCTGTCCCTGCGTCTCTCCCAAGGCCACGTGCCCAGCCTCCTGGCCTTCCAGGGCCTGCCTGGCTCGGCCGTCCCAGTCTGTCTCTGGACCACCTGGCTTCCTCCTGGGCTCCTGCTGGGGCTCTCCCTCCCGGACCCCCGCCTTCCAGGGACCAGAGAGCTCCTACCAGTGACCCCTGAACTGGCCCCCACCCGGGCAAGCTGCCCTGTGCTTCCCACACCTTGTGAGTGGACAGTCAAGGGGCCACTTTGGCTTGGACCAGGCCCGCCCAGGCCTTCACTCACGTCCTCTCTTACTTGATCTTATTAATTTAACTCAGATTTCGTGGGCAAGGACCCAGGGGTCACCCACGCTGCCCAGTGCCGTACCACTGAGCTCCACCCCGGCCCCAAGTTAAGTTACAAAAGTAACTAAGTGCTCCATCCCACAGGGAAGGTGCTCTGGGGCAGAGACACCAGTGTCCTGTCCCTGTCCAAGGCTTCCTGCTCCACGCCAGGTCCCCAGGGCTAAGTGGAGCAGACGGCCCCCCAGATACAAGGGGTGTTCCCAACTTCCCTTTGCAGTGTGCTGTGGCCATTTGACCAAGTTCTAAGTGAGCTGAACTGGTGGTGTGTGGAGCTTCCCAGAAGTGCCCTTAAAGAGAGGGGGTGTGCCCTTCCAAATCCCCTTCTTCCCTTCTACTGGAATGCAAGCATGAAAGCTGGAGCACAGGCAGCTCTGTTGAATAAGGAGGAGGTAAACAACGAGAAGGAGCCTGGCTCCCTAAGGACCACAGAGCCGCTGTCAGCCCTCGAAGACCACAGCAGGGACTGAGCTGCGCAGGAGAAGGGCAGTTCTTTTATTGAAGACACTGCCTCTTGCAGGTTTCAGACGCTTGCCACAAAGCTGACCCTGACTGAAACACAGTCTCCCCTGCAGTGAACGTAAAAATAACGATGGTTGTCATGAAAAAGTGGCGTTCTGGAGCCCTCGGGGGCAGCTTGTCAGAGGACACAGAGGTCACCCGCCCAGGTGAATTTCCTCAGTTTGTTCTGAGGGACCAGCGGGGAACGGAAAGGCAAAGATGTCCTCACCGTGTGGCTCAAGGTGACAGCGCCAAGCTGCTCATGGCACTGCGCCTGGCGTCCCCGCTCCCAGGCCCTGCTGCCCGCCTCTGCCTCCGGCCCCAGCCACCGTGCACCAGTCTCCCTGGGGCAGTGAGGCGCGTCCGGCGTCCACCAGCAGATGGTGTTGGTCACCGCGCTCAGCCTCTGGGCCTCCAGTCCGGCTTCTCTCTCTGCTCCTCAGCATCACCCAGCCTCCCTGTGGGCCCTCGCCCCGGCCGAGCGCCACGGTCAGCTGGCTGGGGGACCAGGCGTGTGAGCGCCTCGGCTGCCCGCGGTCCTCCTCCCTGTGACGTGGGGGCACGAGCGCCTTCCTCCAGGGAGTCCACGTGCGTCCAGAGCTTCACGGCCACCACGCCCCTGGGCCACCTGAGGACAGGGCCAGGCGCTGGCCGCCTGCAACTGCTGCCGACGGAGCCTCAGCCTCGTCCCCTTTATCCAGCAGCTCCCTCCTGGGATGCTGGCCGGCTGTCGCGGCCTGACTTCCTGGTGGACTGGCCGCCCGTGGATTCACCTTCTGCTTCCACACCCCAGGAGGGAGCTGGGACCAGCTGGGCTCAGGAGACAGATCGAGGGAGGTGACGAGGTGACAACAAGACAAATGACGGGCACCCCCTGCGCCCCGAGCTCAGGGTGGGGGTCCTGGGACCCGCCTCCTGCACAGCTGTTCCTGATGCTGGCGTCCTGGGGACGGGCCACACCAGGCTCTGAGCCCCGACCAGGACCGAGGCCTCCTGATCCTAGGCCAGAGGCCCTGCCCCTGCCCCGCCCCTGCCCACAGGCCCCTGAGAGTCAGTCCCAGCCTGGGCGCCCGCGTGTGCCAAGGCCAGCAGGAGGAGCCGCCCGGCCGGCCGGCTTGTGGGCAGGATGGCGTGTTCCTTCCTGGAGCCAGGCAGTGGCCAACGCCCTGCAGGAGGACCAGCAGGTAGAGCAGGCCCCTCCCGGGCGGGGCCTCTCCAGCTCTCGCTGCCCTGCGGCCTGGCGGTGCCACCCCAGTACCCAGGGCCTCTCAGCGCCACCCTCGCCAGGCTCCTCCCTGGCCCCCGGACACCCTGTGACTGGCTGCCTTCCCGCCTGCGACCCTCCCGCGGCCTGCCCTCCTCACCCCTCCTCCTGGGCCTGGCGAAGGCTGTGAGGCCCCGGGCGACTTGCCGAGCCTCTCTGGGCTTCCTGTAAGATGCCCCCCAGTCCAGCCCCCTTCAGGGAGCTCCCGCCAAGTCAGCGGCGTCTCGGGAGGAGCGGTGGGGACGCTTACTTGTCCCTGTCTGTTCTCTTGTACCTTGAAGTGTCCCGCCATGAGTGAGGGGGACATTTAGATTTTATCAGGATAATGACCAACCTGTCGCCCCAAGCCGTGAGGACCAAGGGTCAGGCCTGGTGCCCAGGAAAAAGGAACTGCTCACTGGACTCCTCCACCTGGCCGCTGCCCCCCCCCCGGCTCCTCCCCGTGGCCTCCCCTGTCCAGCCTCCTGGAGGGCCCAGGCGACCTGCTGCTCCTCACGCTGCCCACCGTCCGTCCAGCACCCTCCCCTCCGCACTCTCGCCCACCCCCCTCCCACCGTCGTCCATCCTCCTCCTCCCCTGCCTCCCGCCGTCCTCCCCGTCCATCACCCGCACTTCATCTGCCCAGTCACTGCCGTCGTGCACCTGCTGTGTGCCGGGGGGGAGCCAGACCTGGCCTCATGGAGACCACTTTCAGGTGATGTTCGGGTTCAGATGTGAGTGTCCCCAGAAGCTCCTGTGTGAGACGGCGCCAGGAGGTTCCGGAGCCTCAGCCTGCTCAGTGCTGGTGGCTGTCAGGGACGGGCCGGTGACTGTGGGCAGGTGGGGTGTGGCTGGAGGAGGCCGGTCACTGGGGACCTGCCTTGGGGTTTCTATTTTGTCCCTGGTGAGCGGAGCGCTCTCTGCGCCCTGGTGGCCGTGGCCTGAGCTGCTTTCCTCCGACACTGCCCACCACGGCGTTCTGCCCGGCCTTGGGCCCAGAGCACTGGTCGGCCTCTGTGGCCTGAGACCCCTGACCCGAGAACCCTGAGCCTGTCCTCCTCCACACTGGTGCTGTTAGGTCGCCCCGACGTGGCCGGGGAGGCCGTCAGAGGGCCTCTACTCTGCAGTGTGCAGCTGTGTCGAGGCCCAGGGTGGAGGAGGCAGGAGGCAGGGTGGCAGGCCAGCCTGGAGCGGGGACCCCAGCAGGGGGAGCCGGGAGGACCTCAAGGTCCTGGAGGGAATCTGGACTCAGTCCTCAGCGCAGCCTTGGGGCCTGGCACATTCAGGGGTGGGGGGAAGCCAGCTGGACAGGAGGTGGGTGTGGGGCAGGCCATGGGGCGTGGGTAGATCCTGGGGAGACGGCACCCTCCGACAAGCAGCAGGCCGCGGGTTTCCCTTCTCGGAGCCACTTGAAGGTCATTGCAGACACAACGCTTGGTCCCTGAGGCCTCGGTGTGCCTCCCAAGAATGGGGACGCTTTCCTCCCGGCCACAGAGTGTCCCGCGTTGGGAATCCCACAGGACGGCATCGCCCTCTGGCCGTGTGGCTCCCCGCGTGTCCTGAGGAAGCTGGGGTCCCGGGCCTCCCAGCACCACATTCCCTCTGGCCCAAGACAGACGGAGCCGGGAGCCTGAGGGCAGGCGGAGGGCAGCAGGAGTCTGGTGGCAGCTGGTTCAGTTTGGGCCCCCGTGGTGCCACCCCCCATGAGCCCTGCTGTGGGGGGGGATCTGGGGGGGTTCTGCAAGAGCCCAGTGGGAGGCAGGGTCTGGCAGGCGGAGGGGCTGCAGGTGGGAAGCTCAGGAGACTGTGGCACAGGGGACAGAGTGGGGGTCCCGCTGGCTTTCCATGCCCCAAACAGGAGGCTTGCAGCACAGGGATCTGCTCTTTCACATCTGGAGGCGGGTCCCAAATCCTGGGGTGGCAGGCTCCTGGCTCCCTGCGGAGGCTCGGGTCCAGCTGCCTCGTCCACTATGGCAGCTCTCAGCAGCTCTTGGCAGGCCACTACAACCCCTGCCCCTGTCACGGTGGCCCTGGCCTGGTCCTCTTACACCAGTCACCGAGTTAGAACCCACCCCCGTGCAGCGTGGCCTCAGCCAAAGCTCTCCCCGCAGACCAGCTCATGTCTGATGCTCCAGGTGGATGTCACGTCTGGGGACACACTCTGCACCCCAGCACAGGGGCCGCAGCATCTCAATGGTCATGACCACTGGAGAGAGCAGATGCTGGGGACAGGGCTGGTGGCCGCCCTCAGCAACGTGTCAGGGGTGGACAGAGGATCAGGCGCCCCACAGGTCCAGCTGTGGATGCCGAGTCACAGAATCGCGGACCTGGACTCCTGGACCCCACGCCTCCTGGGGCACCTGCGCCCAGCCTGGCAGCCTCCCCGCCTCCCCTGGCCGGCCTCCACTGTGCCAGCAGAGCCCCTCACTGTACGTGACAAGCGGAGCTCAGCTGGCGGCCTCTGCCCCTTCAGGTGTGCCAGGCCTTCCCCAGCCAGGCCCAGGTGTCCACAGGTCCAGCCCACAGCATCCTGCTGGCACTGAGGCCTGTGGTCACTCCTACATCACAGGAGAGAAACCTGAGGCCCAGGAAGTGGGGGTCCAGGGTCAGACCTGGAGGGCTGGCTCCTGGCTAGTCACCAGGTGGCTCCAGCACCACGGGGGACATTCAGGCCAGGCCTGGGCTCTGCTCCCGGGCTCCCTGAAGCTGCCCAGTCTGGCCCTGCCTGGGGCCGTTGCCTGCGCTGCCCTCTGCCTCCTGGGACAGAGCAGGTGTGGGCCTGAGCCCTGGGCCGCGGCCGGAGGTTCCCGCTGGGATGGCCGCCACTGTCTCCTGCCCTGAGCTCTGCCCCAGCGAGGCCCCCCAGGGGGTGAGCCGCCTCGGATGCCCACCTGCCTGCCCTCCAGGCCCGGGGGCCACGCCCGTCCCGCCCACCACTTGGTTTTCCTTAGCGGTCTGCGTGTCCTTCCCAGGAGAGCCTGGAGTCAGGGGCCCTGCCAGCTCCGCTCCCACACAGCCCTCCTGAGCTGGGCCACGGGGGGCAGACGCCCACAGGTCAGGCTGGGGAAAGGGGCAGGAGGGCTCTTCTCTCTGTCCCCTGGCCTCCCAGAGGCCTCAGGCTGCCCCTCAGGAGAAAGGTGGGAGGGACAGGCTCCCTTCTTGGTTCTTCGGGGCTTTTTGTCTCTGGCTGTGAGTCCTGCCCCCGGGGCCCGGGGCCCGGGGATGGGGCCTGGCAGCCTCTGCACTGGCTCGTCCAGCACATGACAGTCCTAATCCGTCCTCACTGTCTCCCCTTGCAGGAAGACCACCCCCTCCCCGCCACAGAGGGCGCCGCCCACCCCATGCTTCCAGGACCCTACCTCCGCGCGTCTTCCTCCAGGGCCACCTGTGTGCTCGGCCCCTGGCCCCACAGACCGTCCCATGTAGTGGGACGGGAGAGAACCTGGTCATCTGGCTCCGGGCCCCCCAGGTCTAAGCTCACTGCCCAGGGCCCTGCTTCTCCCTGCCCCACCTGCCCCTGGGCAGGAGCACCCGGGAGGGAGGGGGAGGAGCTGGGCTGGGGCTCCTGGCAGGGTGGCTCCCGAGGGGGCCTGGGGACCCACCGGCCGGGAGCCATCAGCTTCACGAAGGCCCGGGCAGGGTGCTCTGGGCAGGATCAGTGTGGCACGTTGGAGGGCCACGGGAGGCCCACGCCCGGAGCTGTGGAAGCCTGGGGGGCCCACTGGGCCAGCAGGGAGGTTTCCGAGATGCAGGCCGCCTGGTGAGCTGGGCTGAGGGGCAGGGCTCTGGAGGCCAGGACCCCGCGCCGCCCAGCCGCCTTCCCGCCTCGCGGACGCTGCCAGGACTGGGAAGCTCTTGTGGAACGCAGAGCCAGGGACGCAGCCTGTGTCCAGGCGGCAGGAGCCTGCCCGGCCAGTTCCCGCAGTCGGGCGTCAGTGGTGGGAAGCGGGCCAGAGGCCGGGAGGACCTGTTTTCCAGCCACCGGGGACGCGGCAGGGCACCCTGAGCTCTGGCCTTTAAGCAGAAGCCATATCCCCCCCCCGCCCCCCCGGGGTCCGGGTCACCCACGCAGAGGTTCAGGGTGTGTGCAAAATGCTGTTTTCCCTCTGGAAAGGACTTGTCCCCACTAGGACCAGACGGTCCCACGGTGGGTGCCACGAAGGGACGCCGAGGCTCCAGAGCCCTTGGGGAGCTCCCGGGTCCCAGGACGGCACCTGCACAGCTGGCGGGGACTTGCGGGACAGCAGTGGCCCCTCAATCATGCCTGGGCACCTGCTTCATGCCCAGGACCCACACGGATGGACACGCAGACGGACAGACTGTGCCCTGGTCCCGCTCGTGGGGGAGGAGGGGGTCCTGCCTCCAACCCAGGCGGCCCCTGCTGGGTCCCTCTTCTGGGCCGCTGGGCCCCTCGCTGGCCATGTCCTCTCGCGTGCAGTCCTGAGGAAGGCCACGTCTCATCAGAGGTTAAAGGATCCCCTCCGTCGAGTGGCAGCACCGGGCACCACAGCGTTTCCCAGCTGTCCCTCGGGCCCTGCAGGAGGGACTGTGGCTTGACCCTGCGCGGCCACACTGCCTCTCCAGCCGGGGACCAGCTTCTGGCCTCTGCCCCTGGTGGCCGCGCCCACCCCTGCTCCTTTCCAGGCCTATTCAGACCCACCCAAGTACAAAGAGGGCCGTGGGCAGCCTGGTGCGTGGACACCTGAAAGTGTGGGGAGTCTCGGGCCCAGCAGGCCCCATGTGAGCGCCCCAGGTGAGGAGGCCACTCAGGCCCGAGAGGGCCCAGCTCGGGCTCGGGCTCTGTCGGTGCGGACGGGTCTCACCGGGTCTCACCAGGGTCGCGCCCTGTGGTGCTGGCTGACGCTGGTCTGCTGTCACACCTTGGGGACAGGGGTGTCGTAGGCAGGCGGTGCTGAGGGCGGGCAGGAGATGACCACTGTGTCTGTGTCAGAGGCGGCACGTCCTGGGCTGCCCCGTCCCCGATCCTCCCTCCTCATCCTCCCCGTCCTTGGGATCACAGGTGTGTGCCCCTGTGCCGGCTGGAAACAGGTCTTCCAAGAGGTGACTAGGACAGAGTGAGGTCAGGAGGGAGGCCCTCCTCCAGCAGGACTGGGGTCGGAGGAGGAAGAGGCAGCCAGGACACAGACCACAGGGGACCCCTGTGAGGAGGGGACACGGGGAGACACAGGCCCGTCCACGGCCGGTTCTCACAGGGAACCCTCGGCCTGGGACTCCACCAGCACACAGGTGGCAGAGAGAACCGACGCCCAGGCCCAGCGCCAGGGCCCAGCTGGGCATCGGTCCGTCCAGCCCAGCTGGTCTGTCGCCCCTCCGGTTCCCCCTGGGGGACGCTCATCTCCTCCCCTGAGGAACCACAGGCCATCCTCCTAGCACGCCTCTGGGCCTCAACGGGCTCCCGCCCAGGGCACCTGGCTGGGGGCAGATGTCGATTCTTGTCCACTGCTCCGCTCTTCCGCCTGGACCGTGCGTTCTGGTGCCTGGACTTATCGATGTATTCCCAGCGTCTGGCCTGGTGCCCGCCCGGCACGCAGCTGCAAGCGAATGAAATGTAAAAATCACTGTCGGAGCTGCGGCTGCGAGGGGAGCTCCGGAGCATCCCGAGGCCCTTCTGCTGCCCGGCGGCAGCCCTGGAAGCCCCCGGAGGCGCCCAGAGCACCTGCACGGGGTCAGTCCCTGGGTGTCCTCCAGGTGGCTCAGGAGGCACAGGCTCCCCGTGCTCGGCCTTCAGGGTGGCCTTAAGCACAGCTTCCCAGGAGCCAGCGGAGGACTGGGTGTGGCTCAGTGGTCAGTGCTTGCCTAGCAAGTGAGAGGCCGGCGTTCTGTCCCCAGCACCGAAAAAAATGACACTTACAGTCACCCAAGTCCCAGCTGATGTCAGCCTCCCAGCCGGGGAATAAGAACCGGATTCTACAAACCTAGGTCGTTCCACAGGTTTTCAAAACGCGGTTGATGTGGACTTTTAAATAATCATGAGTGACCGTGGGAAGCGGGTTCGGAGGTTTTCCTTGAATACACACATCACAGGTGTCTCGCAGGTACGTGGGTTACACACATCACAGGTGTCTCGCAGGTACGTGGGTTACACACATCACAGGTGTCTCGCAGGTACGTGGGTTCTACTTACTGCAGACCAACGCATTGTGTGATATGGCATGTTTTCATAACATTCGAGAGCCATGATCTGCTCTAGCATTTGATGATACCAGACATTTAAATAAGGGGACAGTTGCAAAAGAAAAAAGTGTTAACTCATATAAAAATTTAAATGTATGTAATTCTATAAATATCTAATGTTTAAAAGATTAGTTGTCCAATATGATAATAGTTTTTTTCTTTTTTTTTTTGTTATGTTCTGGGTACTGAGAAATGAACTCAGAGGCATTTTGCCACTGAATTACAACCTCAGCCCTTTTAAATTTTTTTTTTAAAGAGAGAATATGAATCTTTTTTTGTAGATGGACACAACACAATGCCTTTATTTATTTTTTTATGTGGTGCTGAGAATCGAACCCGGGTCCTGCCCATGCTGGGGGAGCGCTCTACCGCTGAGCCACAATCCCAGCCCCCCTCAGCCTTTTTAAATTTTTGTTGTTAGACAGGGTCTCACTAAGTTGTGGAGGCTGGCCTCAAACTCACAATCCTCCTGCCTCAGCCTCAGTCTGTGGGGTCACAAGCGTGCACCACCACGCCCGTCCCAATCTGATAATCTTGATTTTTGTTTCATGACAAATATTTCAGTTGCAGAAAAATTCCTTAGGAGCGTCCACAGGCACGTTTGGGTTGGGCAATAGGGAGGGTCTAGGTACCTATTTTAATCGTGGTGAAATCTACACAACTCGAAGTCTCCCACCACTAGCATGTTCAGGCTCACAGCTGGTGGCGCTTAGAGCATCCCTGGCCTTGCGCAACCCAGAACTCTCTTGAAGCCAGCTGTCTCCCCCGCCCCCAGCCAGGACTCTCTCCACAGGAGACCACTAGGTCTGTCCCCTGCTTTGGCTGGTGGGCGGGGCTGGAGGTCTTGGAGGGCCACCGGGTTCCTTTTGTAATGCTGAAAGGATTTCACCCACGTCTGGGAAAGCCCAGGCCCCGAGTGGAGGCTGGGGCTGGTGGGCAGGGCAGAGGCCGGCCTTTCCAGGACCCGCCCTGGACTCCTCTCCGTGGTGACGCACACACAGGGGTTTGTTTGGTTGGCAAGAAGGGCTCTGAGGCCAGGCCACACTGCCACCTGCCACAGGGCAGCCCAGGAGCAGGCTGGAGGCTGGCCGGTGCTCTCCAGGGGCTCTCTCCAGAATCCTCAGCCTTGACCTTGAGTGCTGGAGACAGCCCTTTCCAACCAGTGGATTCCTTTGCACCAGTGACCTCTCCGTGTCCATTGTTAAGTTTAGGTCTCCAAGGAGAGTGATAACACCTCTCCCTCTCTCCCTCCCTCCCTCCCTCCCTCCCTCCTTTTATGGTACTGGGGAATCAACCCAGGGGTGCTCTATCACTGAGCTGTACCCCAGCCCCCTTTTCTCAATCTCTTGCCTTATTTTTATTGCGATTAGGGTTGGGAAGAACGTAAATATCCTGAGAAACAGTAGGAAGGAGTTTTATGGAAAGATAAGGAGCAAAGTCGTCCCTCATGATCTCAAGATGGCTGCCACAGCCCCAGTCCTCAAGGGCAGAGTTCCAAAGAGTGAGACTTTCTACTGCTCCCTCTTTTATCAGAGATTAAGATCCCAGAACACCTGTACATTTTCCCTTGGGTATCTATCACTCATGAGAACAGGGTCTCAGCTCCTAGCCTACCAAGGGCAAAGGGAACAAGATGCTGGTGGAATGGGACAACACTGGTTCCCTTTGGGGCAGGTGGGAGGAGCATGAACCTGAGAAACAGGGCTTCCTCTAGTGATGAGTCCCCACCCCGTAGCAATCGGAGATGGGCTGCCATCCCTGCTTCACAGCCCGGACACCGCGGCCACTTGCCTGAGAGGACACAGCCAGCAACGGAGAAAGATGCGGAGCCCAAAGGCCAGTCAGGCAGCTGCCCTCCAGAGAGGTCACCACTGAGTGGACAGCCCCTCCAGAGAGGGCGAGGTGGCCCGAGGGAGCCAGCGGGAGTGCCCCGGAGCCCACAGTGAGCGCTCAGTGGGGGTGTCTGTCGGAGTCCCCTCTTTGAGGGGCGGAGGTGGGGGCCCAGGTGGAGGTGAAGGACACCCAGGTTGGGCCGGGCCAGCTCCACCTGGCCTTCCCTGCGGAGGCTCCTTGGTGAACCCAGTGGAGCTGCCCAGAGCCGCAGGCGGCAGCACGGTTACAGGTGGAGCGAGGCCAGCGCAGCGCCCCCCACTGGGGGCTCGGGGGGCTCGGGAGCGGGCGTCTCCTGGCACCTGGCGAGGCTCCTGGTGGTGGGTGACAGATCAGATCGGGTGGCGGGAGCCAGATCCGCTCCCGACGGTGGGCACCGGGTTCGGTGCTTGGCAGCCTTGAGGGCCTGGAGACCCTGATGGCTGGAGCCCCTCCCTGCTCCCACAGTCGTGAGCTTGGGTGCAGGACGCTTGGCCCGTCTCAGGCTCCGTGGTCTCCCTCGCGAGAGGAGGCAGCTCCGCTGGCGAGGACGGTGAAGCGCTGCAGATGTGGTCTTCCACCCCGCCCAGGGGTGCCCGTGTCCTGGGACTGACGCCAACAGAGCCAGGCCCTGACAGTTGCCCATGACCCCTGTTCCCACTATTTGACTTACCATGACAACAGAACAGCCACAGAGACCAGGACACTCGGGCCCACGATGTCCCCGGCCCAGCAGCCACCAGGACCTCTGATCCAGGGCTGCCACGTGCGAAGAGTCGAGGACAGCTCCGTGGAGACTTGTGCCCGTGACAAAGCGGGGTGAGACCACTCTGTGGTCACTGCAGAGGGATAGCCCGGCAGTGAGTGACCCCAGGTTCGCTCAGAGCCCCAGTCCCACTCTGCCACACAGTGGCTGAGCCATCTGTCCCCTGAGAGATTCTGTTTGCATCCCTGGGCTTTGGGCTCCTCCTCTTAGGGGCCACATTGTCCAGTGCCCACCCCACTGGGCTTTCCCAGTTCAGAGCAGCGTCACTGCGGACCTCCTGTTAGGGAGTTTCTCGGTTCTGGTTGGTTGGTTCTGGATGGCCGGGCCCCTCCCCAACCTCAGCAGGGTCCTCCTTCTTGGGCTGCTTCTGTCTCAAGAAGGGAGGAGCCTCCTGTGTCCTGCAATGCTCCAGGTCGATAACTGCATTCAACCCTTTTCTGTTGCTATAACAACATGCCTGAGGGTGGGTATTTTGTAAAGAAGAGAGGTTGATTTAGCTCACAGTTTCGGAGTAAAGATCTGTAAAGATTTCATAGTGGGTGGCATTATAGTGATGGGAATGTGTGAAGACACCTCCGGCCAGCCTGGAAGCCAGAGAGTGGGGAAGGGCTTACTCTTTTTTTCCTCCTGGTACTGGGGGTCAAACCCAGGGCCTCAGGCATGTTAGGCTACGGAGCTCCATCCCCAACCCTTTCTAAAATTGTATTTTGAGACAGGGTCTTGCTAAGTTGCCCAGACTGCCCTCCCACTTGCCATCCTCCTATTTTGGCCTCTAGAGGAGCGGGGCCTGCAGGTGTGTGCCACAGTGCCTGGCTGCTCTTGCTCTTTTTTGTAACAACTCACTGTCTTGGGAACCAACCAGCATCTCAAGAGAACGATGTTACCCCTCCAGCCCCCTCCCCACCTCATCTCCTCCCACTAGCCCCTTTGAAAGATTCCGCCATCTCTGAAGACCACCAGGCAGGGGACTAAGCTTCCAGCACATGACCCTTTGAGGGTCAGACCAAACCAAACCCGCCGTAGCTACACCACCCAGAGGCCTTCCAGAGAGCAGCTGGCGGCCTCCGGGTACGTAGTAGATCTGCCTCCTCCGGGCCTGCTGTACAGCGTCTTGAACAGAAGAACTGGACAGAAAGCTTCTCCATCTTCACTGCTTTCTGATAGAGCCTTCTGAGGCTACCACCCAACTCCACAATGTGCTTCAGACAGAAGCTCTGGGGAAGCGGTTTATTGGGTGGTGTGGAGCAAAGCCATTTCAGCTTCCTGAAGGCGATCCCTCACCATCTGTCTCGCCTTGGCTTTATCAAAGTAATGTGCTTGGGAGGTTTTCCTAAGGATAGAAATAATGCACATTCACACACAATGAGGTATCTGGAAGACACAGATCAGCATGGAGGAAAGGAAAACTCTAACCACAATTGTGTGTGCACGCGCGTGTGAGTGTGGAGAGAGAGAGGAAGAACTGGAGAATGAATTGAATACAGAACACTATTTTCATCTATAGATATGGTTTTCTTGACCAATTTCATATGAAATTTAACTTCACTTTTCAAAAGTATATCATACAAAACTTATTTTGTTAAAAAGTTCTATTTAATCAATAAGTCTAGAGCTTCCAAATACAAGATGATAAATTTTAAGCAATACATTCTTTATCTCAACAGGCTGTTTTTTAATTTTTCCTGTTTCGTTGTAGATGGACACAATACCTTTATTTTTTTATGTATTTTTATGTGGTGCTGAGGATCAAATGCAGTGCCTCATAGCTCCTAGGCCAGCGCTCTGCCTGAGTCTGCAGAGGATGTTTTCTGAATTAGGTACACACTGTGGATACTTGTTTTGATCTTGATTTTTTGCAGGATTTCCCTCCGTTTATAAAAACTAGGGCATGCTTTACATATCAGCGTAGTTGGGTGAGTTTTGCCAACAGTACACAATCGAGTCACTCCCACCACGATCAGGATGCAGAATTATGCCTGTCATTAGGCAGTTATCTAAACTATGACCGTGACAGCCAAATTTTCTGTGGATTGCAAGTGCATGATTTAAACCATCTCTTTTTGTGAGACATTTAGGTTGCTTACAGCTTTCCTCAAACTGATTTGCAATCTGGGGGAACAAAAGTTCATGGGAATGAATGACAGGGCTTCTCCCTTCTCTGCGAAGCCCGCCATCATGCGGTGAATGAACAGTTTACTCTGTTCAGCTACATTTTGGCATTGTGCCACCTTCTTAGGAGATAGAGCCTGATAGAACCTTCTGGGCTCTACGAGGACATGGGCAAGATGATTAAGCAGGTACCTGTGAGAACACCTGGGATTCTTCTTCCCAGGCCCTGGACCAGGGGAACTGGGGACTTGTACAGAATTGATTGGAGGTACAAGGGGTGCCTGCAGAACACCTCTCAGAACATTTGTACAACTTTAAAATAGCAAAAAGCTGAGGGCCGGAAGTGCATTTATGAATGCACATTTATGCAGTCAGTCAACATATAATGAATAAAATATTCCATAAATATCAAACAACAAAATGAATGGAAGGAAGTGCACCCGAGCCTGGTGTGTAGGAAAGTCAAGCACACTCGGTGCCTGTTCTTGGCCAACTCGCAGTGTGGGAATCACGAATACACCTGGGAAGGGATCACCTCCGGCCCTCTCACCCCATGCTGCCCTCCTCACTTCAGGGGCTCTGGCTGCTCACCACCAACTGCACACAGTGACCCCTGCTGAACAGCAAAGATGCCTTGACATTTGGGTTTGCAAAGAGTGTGTGCTCTTCAGTTTATTAAAGGTACATTTATTCATCTCCGTGCCTGCAAGATTTAGCCCAGGTCTTGGCACACAGTAGGCGTTTGCAGGGGCCTCCAGCCAGGCTGTCAGCTCCTCGGGTTTCACTTCCACCTCTCAACACTGCGTCGCAGGCCTGGGTCACTTTCCCATCCTACAGCGGAGGCCCTGAGTCCCGGGCGAGCTTCCCGAGTCGCCCAGCTTCCTGAAGCAGGGGAAAAGGAGCGGCGGGCGGGGAGGCCGCTGGGCCTGGGCCCCGCAGCCGGCCTCTCCACACCCCGCCAGGAGCCTCCAAATCGCGCGCCGCTCGGTGAGTGGGTCCTGCGTGGACACCGCGTCCTTCCGAGCCTGAGGAGCAGTTCGCAGGAGGCTTGGCTCCGAGGGATGGCTCCGCGCGCTCCCGACTCTGCGCAGCGGACCGCAGCCCGGACCGCTCTCGGTACCGCTCGGGAGAGCGGGGTGGACGTCCGTTTGCGAAGTCTGTTTCAGCGCCTGACGCCCGCGGCCGCCGGCTAAGTGCCTCGTGACCCTGCGGCCGCCGGGGCAGACCTGGGACAGCGCCGAGCGCCCTGGCTCGGCGGTGCGAGGATCCCAGCGACCACCGGAGCTCACACCTGCGGCCCCGCCAGCCACCGCCGGGGCGCGGTCCTAGGGCGGGGCTCCGGGCCAGCCCAGCCAATCAGCGCACGCGAGGCGCAGCCCGCCCTCTCCCGCGGAGGCAGCGCGTGCGCACTCGGGCCGCGGTACTCCCAGCCCCCCCGGGGCGGCGCTGACGCTCGCGCCGACGCGCCCGACGTCGGGCACGTCGACGCCGGCGACGCGCCGCCGGGCCCGCTCCTCTGCGCTCTCCAGTGTCCGGCCGCGGGCCGGCCTTCGTGACTGGGGCGGCGGGCCCGGGCCGCGCGTGGGGGCGCGGACGCCGGCCGCGGGCCGCCTTCGTCGGCCCCCGAGCTCGTCCGGAGCGCGCCGCCGCCCGCGCCCGCCGCGGAGCCTCCCGGCCGCGCCCGCCGGCGAGCAAGGTGAGGAGCGGGAGACCGAGGCGGCGGGCGGACGGGCGGGCGCCGGTGTCAGCGCGGACGGCGGGACGCGAGGCCGCGCACCTGTGGCCGCTCGCGCGCACCTTCGGCCGGCGGGGACGCGGAGGCCCCGCCAGGTGCGCGTCCCGGAGGCCCGGGCGCCCTCGCAGCTCGCCTTCCCCGGGGCGCCCTCCGCGCCGGCCCGGCCCGCGGACCCACGGCTCCGGAGCGGACTCGGTCCTTTCCGTGGCCGGGAGCTTACGTAAGTCGGGCCGCCGCGGCCGTCGGAGAACACCTCTCCCGGCCCTCGGCCAGTCCCGGCCCGTTGGAGCCACCGAAGTCCGCCCGAGAGTCCCGGGCAGGAGGGCGGAGGCGCGCTGTCTCCCGGCACCTGGGGCGACGGGCAGTGCCCAGAACCCCGGAGCGGCCCGATGGCCCTCCTGCCTGGTCGGCGCGGGGCTGGGTGCTGCCGCGGGAGCCGCTGCTCAGGTGCGCGCCGCTTGGCCGCGCTGGGAACGCGGCTGCCACTCGGGACGCGCGGCCGGGATCCTGCAGGTGCACCTTGTGGGGACCTTGTTCTGCACTTCGTGACTCCGCTCGGGTCTGTGGTCCCCAGATGATGTGCGAGGTGATGCCGACCATCAGTGAAGCAGAAGGTCCCCCCGGAGGAGGCGGGAGCCACGGGTCCGGCTCCCCCTCGCAGCCAGACGCGGATTCCCACTTTGAGCAACTCATGGTCTCCATGCTGGAAGAGAGGGACCGGCTCCTGGACACGCTGAGGGAGACTCAGGAAACCCTGGCGCTGACCCAGGGGAAGCTGCACGAGGTTGGCCACGAGCGAGACTCCTTGCAGAGACAGCTCAGTACCGCACTGCCCCAGGTAGGCCCCAGCGCCGGGCTCCCTTGGTGGTGTCTTCTTGGTGAAGGCGGTAGCTGAGTATTCCTGCGACCTGTGGAGCGGTGTTCCTGGTGTTCCTAAGCACACGCAAAGTCCCCAGGGATTAGACTGCTTAGGGAGAGCAAACTGGTGTTCTCCGAAGTCATGTGCAAATACCTCATTGCTCTCATTCCTGTCTTGGGGAGCCGCCTAGATTTGGAAAAATGCTTGGAAGTTTTTATAAAAAAGGCATGAAGCAACCAAGCTCTGGGTGTCTTCCATCTGTCAGGGCCTTTTCTCCCTGAATGTGGCTCTCTGTGGCTTCTACCTGAGGCACTGTGTGTGCATTAACATGGGTTTTTTCCAATTTCTAATGAAGTTGGATGGACAACCGAGTCACAGAGATGTTTTCACAGTCCACCTTTGTCAGACATTTGTGCTTTGTTTATTGGCACTGGGGATTGAACCCAGAATCCAGGGGTGCTTTGCTACTGGACTGTGTCCCTGGCCCTTTTCATTTTTTGTTTTGAGACAGGGCTCTATAATTTCCTGAGCCTGGCTTTGCAGGGGCATTCCTCTGTCCTCAGCCCCCCGAGTCGCTGGGATCACAGGACTTTGCATTGCCTGGCTTACCTTTGTTTTTGTAGAAGACCAGAGGTTGATTTCTTAGGATTTTTTTTTTTTTTCCTTTGCAGGTGAGAATTTTAAAGCTTGGGACAACTGAGGTTGTTGCTTTAAGAGTGTTACATTCAGGCTGGTGTTTCAAAGCCTTCTCTTACAGAGTTAAATGAGAATTTAATGATAGGAGAAGGGAGAGAGTGTTGAGGAGAGATATAAGGTGTGTGGCACGTGGCACCATGGGAGTTAAGTAGGCTGCTTGGGTGTTTGTGAGCTGCCTGGGTGCCATTTTACTCATTCATAATAGGTGCCTTTATGGTGTATATGGTAGACCCGAGCCGGCATAGGCTGGTGCTCCCGCTGCAAATGAATGATTACTAGCCTTAATGTGTTTCTTGGCTGTAGTCAAGTCTCCTGAAAGATTCATAAGCCAATGAACTTCCTTTTTAGAAATGACAATTTGATGTGCGTGCTATGTGTTCCCTTTTTGGGGGTTAGAGAATCATTAAGATTTTTCTGACTAAAACCTTATAAATTAAAAATTTATTTAGGTCAGATTTTATTATTGCAGGCCTAAAAGTATTGGCCAGGATCTTATTGCCCATATTTGCAAATTTCTGGTTGTTTTGTTTTTGTAAGTGTAGTTTTTGGTGGGGAGTACTGGAGCTCACACCACGTGAGTACCCTACCACTAGGCTACATCCCCAGGGCCTTTTTATTCTTAGAGGGGGCTCACACTTGGGATCCCATGCCTCAGTCTCCTCAACAGCTGGGATCACAGGTGTGGGCACCACCTGCAGCTTTGTGTTTGTTTTAATGTCATCTGAGGTGCACACACTGAAGCATTTGTCTAATACTTGTGTAATTGGTAGGTTACTTTTGGGGAAAAATAGGTGCCTAGGATGTGGCAGGGAAGTGACAGGAGTTTTGTAGTCTCAGGCTGTGGGCATTTCTACACCTGCTGGCGAGATGGTTGCTCACTGTAGCAACCTGGAAATGCCGAGCTGGGTAGATAATGTGATGATGCCAACAGTCGATGTCACCACCTGATTCCAGCATTTCAGAAGCACAGGAACCATGAAGTAAATTTCCTGAAATTGGGCTCATCTTTGGGTGGCTAATAGAGTGACCACCTAGGTCTATGCGTCAAGTGACTGCATGTGTCTTTCGCATGTCAGATGGGGAAGTCAGAGTGTACTGTAAAACATCACCTGTGCTATAATCCCAGAAATGTGGGAGCTGAGGCAGGAGGTTTGCAAGTTCAAAGCCAACCTAGGCAATGTAGCCAGACCTTGTCTCAAAGTGAAAAAAAAAAAAAACAGTTGGGGATGTATGTAGTTCAGTGGTTAAGCTCCCCTGGGTTCAATCCCTGGCACCAAAAACCAACCAAACAAAAAACCTGGGCATTCATCAGAAACATTCACAGATGTGAGTGTACATCTCAGTGAACTTTCCACAAAGTTAACTCTGTGGATCGGTAGGCAGATTAAGAGGTGGGATGTCACCAGGCCTCCTGCAAGTCTCTCCCGTTATTCCAGTGACCCTCCCCCAATTCTAAAAAGGATCTTGACTTTTTTTTGTTTGGTACTGAGGATTGAACCCAGGGATGCTTTACCACTGAGCCACATCCCCAACCCTTTTTATTTTTTATTTTGAGACAGGGTCTTGCTAAGTTGCTGAGGGCCTTGCTAAATTGCTGAGATTGGTCTCAAACTTGGGATCCTCCTGCCTCACCCTCCCAAGCTGCTGAGATTACAGGCCTTCACCACCCCACCTGGCAGAATGATTTTGACTTTTTATTGTTGATTACTTTTACCTGCTCTTGGTTTTTCTATAAGTAAGATGACATGTATATTTTCATTTATTGATTTGTTCACTCAACATTATGAAATGCACTTGGTCATTTCCCGTAGCATGCTTGTTGTCAGAGTATGAATATACCATGATTTGTTCTTTGTACTGTTGTGCATGTTTGGTTGTGCTTTTATAAATGCCACTCTTAACGTGCTTGTTTTGTGTGCAGGTGTGGTAAATTTCTGTGGCGTGTATATAGGGAATGTACTTTAGAGTGATGGTGTGTGCTTTGCTCAGCCTTGGGATATACTACCAAAAGTGGCAGTGTGACTGTTTGCTGTCACTTGCAGTGTGAGCAGGCAGCTGTCCACAGGTTGGTCACACTGGGTGTTGTGTGTTCCTGTGGGTCAGCTGTCCTGCGGGTGTCTGGGTGTCTAGCTCACGATGCCTGGATCTGCTGCTTCCTGGTGAGCAGAGTGTGCAGGGGGCAGGAGCTCTGCAGTGGAGTAAGTTCAGTGCGTGTGTTGTCTGAGCTGTGTATTTTGTTTGAAGGAGTTCTTTACGTATCTCAAAACACACACCAGACTGTTTTATACTCTTGTGTTTGCTTTTTCACTCTCAGTAGTATCTTCTGAAAAGCAGAATTCAAAATTTTAACATGCTTTAGTTGATCATTTTTTTTTTAGTGATGTTTAATGCTCTTTGTGCCGTTTAAGAAGTCAGCTAGGCTAGGTTTGTGAAGATACTATCCTGTGTTGTCTTGTAAAAGCTCCATTGTTTTATCTTCTGTCCGAAGTTGATTTTGTTTGTGTTGGGAGATGGGCCAAAATTTTTTTTCACTTCTGGATATCTGGTTGACACAGCTTTGATTCGTGAAGAAGACCATCACACTGCCATCTCTTTCACCTTGTCAGGTACCTGTGAACATAGGATCTCTTTCTGAACTCGGCTGCATTGACCTTTTTTGTCATATTTGCACAAGTACCATCCTGTAAACTACTGTAGATTTACTTGGTCTTGAGAGTTGGTCATTTAAGTTCTCCACCTTTACTCTTCAGGATTTTCTTAGCTGATCTTGGTCCTTTGCATTTTCAGATATATTTTAGAATCTTCTTGGCAATCTCACTGCAAAAAAAAAGAAAGTGCTGGGATTTTAATTGGGACTGCATTTAATCAGCAGACCAGTGGGGGAGAAATGACATCTTTTTAAAATATTGATTCTGTAATCCACAGACATATAATAGCTATGTAATTATTTATTATTTTTATAGAGAGAACTGATTCTTTGCATGTTTAGCAATTTTTTCTCCCCATGTGCTATAACCATTTTTCTTTTTCTTTATTATACTGGCTGAGAAATTTAGTAGTGTTGAAGTGGTAAGCGTAGTGTCCTTGTCTTCTTCCCAATAATCAGGGAAAGTTTTTACTATGTCACTGTAAGCGTGATCGTTATTGTAGGGTTTCTGTAGATATTCTCTATCAAAATATAAAAATTCTTCTTTATTCTTATTTTGCTAAGAGTTTTTTTTTTAATTATGAGTGGTTATTGAATTTTTTACATTTGTTTTTCTGCATCTTTTCAAACAATCGTGCTTTTTCTGTTATTTGATGATACAACTTTTTAAAAATTTTTGCAGTGCTGGAGATTGAACCCAGGGCCTTTTATTTGTCAGGCAGGTGTGTTGCCACTGAACTCCCAACCCAGTTTGACGTTTTAAATGTGCAATTCTAGAACAATTCCAACATGATCTCTAGTTTGTTTCTGTTTCTGTTTTTGTTTTTGCTTTTGCTTTGTAATACTGAGGATTGAACCTAGGGACAAAATACCACTAAGCTATATCCTTAGCCCTTTTTATTATTTGTTTTTTGATACTAGAGATTATACCCAGAGGTGTCTTACCATTGAGCTACATCCTTAGCCCTTTTTATTTTTTTATTTTGAGACAGGGTCTTGCTTAGTTGCCCCGGCTGGCCTTGAATTTTCAGTCCTCCTGCAGCCTCTTGGGTAGCTGGGGTTACAGGCACACGCCACTGTGCCCAGCTTGTAGTCTTCTTTTGCTGGGTTTATTTGGTGAGAACTTATATAGGATTACTGCCTCTATACTCATGAAAGAGACAGACTGATGATTGTGCTTCCTGTATAGTCCTTGTTTTGTATCAAGCTTATGCTGGTCTCATGAAAAAAAGGTGGAACATTTCTTGGAAGACTTCCTGTGAACTTGGTGTTTTTCTCTACAGATTTTTGGAAGAACCAGCTGGTATAGCCGTATGAGAAAGAAAAATTTTAGAATCAATATTATAGGTAGAGGTCATTAGTCCTACGTATGTGCAGGATATTTGTCATTTTAACTTATAGGGCTTTTCACTGTATCACTGGGTGTGATCATATATGGCAAAAAGTCAAATTAGGAAAAACTATTGTCATCATCTCAAAATATCTCAAAATACATTTAATGAAATACAAACATACTTTTGTGTGACAAAAGCCCTTTACCAAAAGGATGAATATAAGTATGTTATTTCCCAACACAATGAAGGATGTGAAATCCAAGTCAGGAGCTTTCTCATTTACAGGGCATGGTGGCGTATGCCTGTAATCTCAGTGGCTTTGGTCCTCTGAGCAACTTAGTGAGACCCTGTCTCAAAAAGAAAAAAAAGGGGGGGGGGAAGTGGGGAAGTGGGGATGGGATGTGTCTCAGTGGTCAGTGCCCCTGGGTTCAGTCCCTGGTGTGGGGGGGTAGGTAGGTTGGTTTCTCCAATGAAATGATGATCTGTGGTAGGTAGAATTTGAAGATGAATTCCAATTTAATTTCTCTGGTATGAATATCTCATATAATTCCCTCCCATGGAGTGTAAGCCTGACTTGTGAATGTGACGAGATTCTGCTTCTCATGATTAAGTTACTAATCATTTGACTTTAGATTAGTAGAAAAGGGGGTTATCCTAGTAAGAGTGGCCAGTAGAATTTATGATCTTCCAAAACCAGGAGATTAATAATGTCTATTACTATAGGTTGTTATTTGGTGGTAATATTTTATGGAATGGACTATGTAATATCATCATTGACATAAAATAAAATAGTATAATTATAGAAGAAAAGTTCTGTCGTGGGCAATTGCTATGATTTTATGGTTCAAGTGTGACTCAAAGTTTTATGTGCTGAACGTTTGGTCACCAGTATGGTAGAATTGATATGGTAGGGCCTTTAAGAGGTAGGGCCTACTGGGAAGAAACCAGGTCACTGGGGACGTCAGCCTTGGACAAGTGCACTGTAGTTCCTTGGGACTCTGGTTAGTTTCCAGAAAAGTGGGCTGTTCTAAAAAGAGCATGCCTGGCCTGAATCTCTCCTCCTGTCTCATACATGCTCTTGCCATGGTGCCATCTGCCTTTTAATGTAGCTAGAAGGCCCACACCAGAGCCCAACCACACCAGTGCCATGCTGTTGGAAACACCTTTTCTTTACACATCACCAACTTCAGGAATTTTTTATAGGAATAAAATACTGTAAGTGAATATTACTTGAACTAGCTTGAGTAATAATACATATATATGTGTCAATTAATAAGCTACTAAAGAACCCAATTTGTGGCAGCAATAAAATATAAAAATATACTAATTGAATAATATATATTTTTAGTTTAAAAAATTATAGGTAACAATCAGATTTTTCTGATATTTCTTCTTATGTCTGTTAGGCAAGGCATTTTTCCCACAGAGATTTGTCCATTTGTCCAGACTTCCCAGTTTATAAGTGTAAAGTGGTTTATTGTACCGTTATTATCTGCGAGATCTGTAGTGACGTCCCCTTTTAATAATTCTTGATATTGGCAATTTGTACCTTGTCTCTGAAGCGGCCTTGCTAGGAGTTCGTCAGTTTTATAAACTGCCAGAGAACCAATGTTGGCTTTATTTTTCTATTTCACGTTTATCATCTCTTTCAGATTGTGTATTCTTTTCCTTCCTTCCGCCTTGTTTTTCATTTGCCATTCTTTTTCCTAATTTCTTGAGTAGAAACTCCACTGATTTCAGCTTTTCTTCTTTTTTTGTGTATTCAAGACTGTAAGTTTCCCTCAAGCACGATTTCAGCTGCATCCCACAAGTTTTTGATAAGTCAAATATCACTATTTGTTTGCAAAATAGAGTCTGATTTTCACTGTGGTAAGTTTTTTAATTCGTAAAAAGTTGTAGAAGTATCTTGCTTGGTCTTGTGATGTGGGGGGTTCTTGTGGTCTGCTGATTTCTAGCATGATCCCTGAGTACACGTTGCAGCCCTTCACTGCCTGAGACGCACTGGCTCTCCTAATGGCCAGTCCCCGTCACTTCTGTTACGTGCTTTCTGAGCACTTGAAAATAGTGAGTGTTGATGCACAGCCTTCTCTGCTGTGCCTGATCAGCTGTGCTAGTCGTGTGATTCAGAGCAGTGGCCTCATTAAAGCTGAAAGAAATAGGTGAGATTAAGTTTAATAATATATTTTATTTAGCCCTCAAATCCTGTCATTTCCACGTTGTCAACATTAAGCACAGGCATTTTGTGCTATCTCTTTAAAACCTGGCGTGTACTGTGTGTCTGTCGTGCAGCTTCAGGTGGAGCAGCTGTTTAGTGCGTGTGTGGCTGCGCACAGGCAGCACGGTCACACTCGACTTTCTTGTGTATTCATTCTGTTAGTTACCGAGAGATGTATTACTGTGATGGTGGAGCTGACCATTTCTCCTCTTAGCTCTTCATTATTATGTGTCTTAAGATTGTTCTGGGTACAAACTCAGAACTTTGATCCCCTTGGTAAAGGCAGCATGGTCATCCTGAGGAGTTCCCTGTCCCTGGCACTGCCCAGCGTTTGCCACATCAGCTTTCTTCTCTGGGTGTTTGCCTGTGATCTTGTAAGTAAGGTGTTCCCCTGTGAACTGTGGGTGGGTGGTGTCGTGGTCATTCTGACGATCTTTGTCTTTTAATTAGAGTCTGCTCCACTTAAATATAAGTAGTGAGCCCCACAGCCACAGGCACCGTCACCGTCGTGCCCCTGGTTTCCTGTCTTGGTCCTCACCTTCCTGTAGAAGCACCAGGTGTTTTACAGCTGCTCTTCCCTGTTGGGTTGGGGTGCCATGCACTCTTGCCTAGGTAGCTGGATTGAAGCTTACCTTCGCCTTCCCTCCTCCCTCCTTAGGCACTGCAGTCAGTCTCCCACACCTTAGTGTGGGAGCTGAGCTTTACATGTGTTTTGGCACTGTCAGGTGGTTCCTTGCCTCCTCACAGTTGGCAAGTGACGTCTGCGGGGACTGCCTCTTCCCCCGAAGGAGGACCTTCATGTTTCTCAGTCCGGTCTGTTGTTGCCTGAGTGGGTTCTTTTTTATGCATTTCCCTCGTTGTTGTTTGAGTTCCTCTCTGGGTGTCCCCGCTCTGGCTCCCATCCTGGCTCCCCGCTGTCCTTGTGGGCTTGAGCGTGCTCCTGGGGTTGTCCCAGTTAGGTAGAGCCTCCTTCCCTGGCTTTTAGCATTTTCTTCCTGGAAACGTTTTGACCATGGACTGTGGACACTTCCTACTCGCATTTTGGCTCTGCTGGTCTGAGGGTGTTTGTCTCTGTATGCCCCGGGCTTTTACCCTGTCCAGTGTGCTTCCTGCGCTCCTTCCCATATGTCTAGCCTGTTCACCAAAAAAGTGTCTAAACTTCTGTTTAGACACTTTTTTGGTGACCTTTCTTCCTGCTAGCCGATCCTCTCTTCAGCTGGGTCCAGTCTGTCCAATTTAGCCCTAGGTTGAGTTTTTAAATTCAGTTCTAGAATTTTGGTGCTTGTCTTTTAGTTTTCTAGTGAAACATTTCCTTGTCCGTATAATTTTGAACATTCATAGTTTGTACCTGATAACTCTGATATTCTGTACACCGCTGGGCCTGTGTCTAGTTCTTTCCCCAGTCCTATTTGTTGATACATACCTTTTTGTATGCTGTCTTACTCCTGTCACCTGAAGCCCTGGAGTAGGGACAGAAGACCCCAGTTCAGGCTGGGACTGACCCTTGTGAGGCTGGGATTCAGGTTCTGTGAGCCGCAGCCTCAGCCATCTGCACCCTATTACCTCCAGATCTCTGAGAACCCGGGGCATTGCCCCGTGGGCCTCCTGCTGGGGGTGCTGAAGCCCAGTTCTCATCTCCCTGGCCTCTTGAGACACCTGGAAGCCTGCTTCCCTGCCAGGTTCCCATAGGATGGGGCCCGTTTTCTCCGTCTGTCTTCCCCTAGAGTCCTCTAGCTTTGGCTGTCAGCCTGTGCTCCAGTTTTTCTCGTCCAGCTCCTTGAGGTCATCTCGTGCTCTCTTAGCCACTGCTTCTTAAGGCTTTCTGCTGTTTTCTTCCCAGCTTATTGTTGTGCTGCGCCATGCCCTGAGTGTGGAGTCAGCCACAGTAGGCTTCCCTTTGATGTGAACACAGTAGGCTGCCTAGGGAACATACGCTTTGGATTGAAGCTTACTTTCACCCCTCTGGTTTGTGGCTGCCTGTCCAGCAGACTTAGCAAGTGCATTCAGCTTTTCTACTCCTTGGTGGGTTGACACGCCACCAGCTGGCTACCCAGCGCGTTCTTCACCTGCAGCCGTCTGTGAAGGTCCCAATAAATCTGTCAGTCATTGCCATTCCATATGGGAGCAGTGCCAACCCGTACTTGGCACTCATTGTTCAGTTTCTAATCATAATCCTCACTTACCCCATCAAAGGACTGTCACCAGGGGGCCCAGCGCAGGTCCTTGGCTCCCCCGCTCCTTGGTTGTCCCCTGTGTGGGATGTCCCGACCTGTTCCCCTGCCCGTCCAGGAGAGGGCTTCAACAGCAACTTGTCAGTGGCAGAGGAAGAGCTAGGGACCTAGACAGGTTGCCTTGTGCTCTCCTGTGAGTCAGTCACTTGTGGAGTTTTCTTAAAAAATTACTCCTTTTTAGGTTTTGCTCCAATTTCAATTTGAAGTTTCAGCTGTATTGTTTTTATTTTTTGTAGTTGTAGGTAGACATAGTGCCTTTTTAAATTTTTTAAAATTTTTAGGCGGTGCTGAGGATCGAACCCATGCTAGGCAAGCGCTCTACCACTGAGCCATAGCCCCAGCCCTCAGCTGTATTTTCAAATGTAGATCTTATTCTTGAAGTCTAGTGCAGTGGCTTTATGGTCTTATTGAAAGTAACAAATGAGATTTTTTTTTTATTTTTTTAAAGAAAGACCTCTTGCTTGGAGATTCCAGTATATAAAAACAAGACAAGACGATCTGTTCAGGCTCTGTTGTAGATGGGGCCCATCTGGGTCTCTCACAGCGTCTGCTCATCCTCGAGACAGGAGTCCACAACTCACAACTGTAAGGAATAAAAATAAAGAGCAGTCTACTACGTCAGTTGTGTCCACCGTCCTAGTGGTAGTGGGGGTGTGCTGGTGGCAGTGTGGAGTTGCTGGGCAGGCTGGAAAGGCATGCAGGCAGACCCTGCTGAGAGGTGCTGTCCCAAACTATGGACTAGCACTGTGGGGGGGACCCCAACAAGCACTGCACAAGCGAGCAGGAGTGAGGACGGGCAGGAGTGAAGACGCTCTGGCGAAGCGCAGTGGGAGGCCAGGGAAGGTGCTGGTAGTGCTTGGAGGTGTTGGGCTGCCCAGCTGGGGCAAGGGTGTTCCCCAGCACTCCGAAGTGGTGCTCCCACAGCGAAGACTCATCTGCCCCAAATGTGGGGAGCAGTTCTGGTGTGAAGAGCCAGAAGCGCTTCTCAAGCATGCCTGCAATTCAGAGTTGGCTGCAGCACTTTTTCATAGTTTAATCCTCAAGTGTTGTTGTCACTTGCCACACTAGATTAGTGAATAATGTGGGGAGAATCAGGTAAAGGTAGCTTACTCTATTACTGACTCTTCCCTGAAGGTGGACCCTGATGACCACCGTGGGTCAGAGGGTGCCCTGCAATGTGCTTGACTACTGGCTTTCAAGACGTAGTTGGCAAAACCCCTCTTAGAATGCCATGCTTCTTGCCAAGGTGTTGGGTTTATGAAATAATTAAATACACCTTTTGAAATACTGCTGGCCGTTTGCATCCTTGGTTTTTGCACATATTCAACTTGCCATCATTTATGTGGTGGCCCTGCACCTCTGCTGGTCAGCAGAGAGACAGAGTTGTCCATTCTTTGTCTAGCCCTGTGTTCATGTGACTGTTACAGGCTGCCAGAGAAGTGGTGGTGGCAGAGAGGACCCTGCCCTCAGCGGGCTCTCACAGCCCACACCTGTCTCAAGACGTGTGCAGACTTGGGACAGCCTGACAGGAGGAGGTGGCTGGAGGATGGATGATGTTGGCTGTGTGGGTGACAGGCGGTTCTGAGGGGTTGCTTGACACTAAGCTGCACCCACAGCTCTTCTCATTTTGTTTTGAAACAGACTTAACAAAGTTGCCCAGGCTGGCCTGGAGCTTGCCATCCTTCTGCCTCAGCCACTGGAATTATGGGTGTGTGCCACTGTATCCGGCTTCCCCCAGCCCTCTTATTTTTTATTTTGAGAGAAGGTCTCAAATTTTTGATCCTCCTGTCCTAGCCTCCTGAATAGCTGAGATTACAGGCGTGCACCCCCACACCTGGCCAGAGGGGCTCGCTTTCAAGTTGAGATCTTGGGGCCAGGAAGAGCAGGGTATGGGCATAGGCTGCAGGCAAGGAGGAACTTACCTGATTCAGGTCCTGGGAATGGAGCCATTGTTCTTGACCTGGACAGAAGGTAAGCTTGCAGGGGGAGGTAGGATCAGACAGCTTCCAGGGCAAGGCCTTGTCTGCTTTCTTTCCGAAACCTAGAGGCTTCCTTCCTTTGTGCTTCATGGGAGGTTGGGGACAATGGGAAGGGACGAGTTTTGTGTGGATGTGGTTGAGGGTGGAGGCACAGGATTGGAAGCCACTTTAGGAGAGAGCTGTGTCCCTGCGAACTGAGCTGCACTGGCCATGCTGTGGGCGAACATCTGGACCCCTGAGCATCACTGACCCCAAAGCACAGAGTTGCACACACTTCTGTGTGCCATGCATGTAAATGCATGGTATTTTTTAAAGATTTAATTCAGTTATTTTGTGGTACTGGGGATTGAACCTAGAGATACTCTATTACTGAGCTACATCTTCAGCCCCCATCCTCTTTTTTTTTTTTTTTTTTAAATTTTGAGACAAGAAAAATGTTGCTAAATTGCCCAGGCTGGCCTTAAATTTGTAATCCTCCTGCGTGGTTGCAATTATAGGTGTATACCACCATGCCTGACAACATATAGCATTTTGATGTGATACACATAATGTTTCTGTGATGTGAGTGATTATGCATATAAGCATATTCTAGTATTTTACTGAGGCCTGTTTTGTTTCAGGAACTAGGTGCTGAATATTCAATAGGTAATAAGGGTGACATAACCCACATATTTTAGTAGTTGTGTAAAGAGGTGAAAGAAAGAAAGAGCCTGTCCAGTTTGGTTTGAGCAGGAAAAGTGCAGGGCTCATGCTGCAGTGGGAACCCTTGCCATCATCTGTGTGTGTGTGTGTGGGGGGCAGAATTTGCGCAGGTGGCTACCCACTCTCCCCTACTTGCATAGCTCTAGCTCCCCACTACTGGACTTGTTTGGGTAGCCTCTAGACTCCTTAAATTTAACATGACCAGACCCGTGTTTCCCTCAGATCTGTCCCTGCTCCTGTGCTATTTCTTTCCTGGTCAGGAAGGCCAGAATTTGGGGGGCAGCTGTACCAACTCCATCCTACCCGTCTCCAGGTCCTATGGTATGGACTTTGCCATCTCTCTGATCACTTCAAGAGACCCCTGGTGTGATCTGGGCACTGGTGTCCTGGGGTCTTCATCCAATGACCTTGGGTAGCTTCTAAATGGAGGTATCTAAAATGCAAATGTGCCTTTTTTCCACTTAAAGTGCTTGTGTCCATTTCCCTGAGGCTGTACCCCAGTCTCCTGGAGTGGTGTACTGCATCTCTCTGACTTTGTCCTGGACTGGCCTCTGCCAGCTCTCCCGATGACCAGGGTGGTGCCTTCGCCATAGGTACCTCATGTCTTACAGCTGGTTTCTGTGCCAACACATTGCTCTCTTAGGCTAGGCTTCCTCGTCCCATTTTCTGCTTTCTAGCTCTTCCTGTTAGCTACTGTGAAGTAATTTGGCACAGCCCTTGTGAAGAACCAGTTTTGCCCTGTCTAAAGGTCCTCAGAAGTGCTCCTGATGTTCCTGGGTTGTGACTCAATGGTGGAGCCCTTGCCCAGCAAGCACAAGGCCCAGGGTTCCATCCTCAGTACTAAAAACTAAACAAGCTCAGATTTTAACACAGAAGCTTGACTTCTGCTAAGGAAAGAGTTCTTACCTGGAGTACTTTGAGCTGTTCCTGCCTCGAATGTGAAATGTCCCTGGTCCCTTGCAGGATCCTGTTCCAGGGTCAGCGTCTTCAGGTTCCTGTTGGCAGGCTCGAAAGAGTAATTTACGGGAAGAGCCATCCTGATTATTTCTCACTTGAGTTCATTTAGTTAGCATCGCTTCGTCCTTTATTTTGTATATATATTTCTTTTATTATTCTGACCGTCTTGATTTCTAATTACATTAACATCATTTTCTTTATCCTATGGTATCTGTAAAGTGGTTTCAACATTTTAATACCTTGTTTTTATAATCAACCTTTTGAATGAAGCTTTTGGATTTCTTAGCAATTCTTTTGGGCCTTAGGATAAATGCATCTTGAGAATACACAGTTAGAGGGGTTGCGGTTGTGGCTCAGAGGTCGAGTGCTTGTCTACCGTGTGTGCAGTGTGGATTCTATCCTTACCACCACATATAAATAAAAATAAATAAATAAAGGTATTGTGTCCAACTACAACCAAAAAAAAAAACATTTTAAAATACAGTTAGAATAATGGGGTTTAAAGCAGTTTGATGTAACAAAACCATATAGATAAAATAATTATCAGTTTGGTATATATATTTAGGTTTGTTTGTTCCTGTTTATTTTTGAGTCTCATCGTGTTGCCCACGCTTAAGCAGTCCTCTGCCTCAGCTTCCCAAGTAGCCAGGGCTATAGGTATGGGCCACCAAGCCCAGCTTGTTTCTGTTTATATTTATTTTTATTTTTTGGGGGGCGGTACTGAGGATTGAACTCAGGAACACTCAACCACTGAGCCACATTGCCAGTCCTATTTTGTATTTTATTTAGGGACTGGGTCTCACTGAGTTGCTTAGCGCCTCACTTTTACTGAGGCTGGCTTTGAACTCGCGATCCTTCTGTCTCAGCCTCCAAGCCACTGGGATTACAGGCATGTGCCATCATGCCTGGCTGAGTTTTTTTCTTTTTCAAATATACATCACACCAGGCAGAACTGAGTAAATACGTGTGCTGAGAAGTCTCTTTCCAGCCCTGTCCCAGCACCCACTGGAACTGTGGGTCCCAGTTTCAAAGGAGTATTCCTGTGTGTATGCGTTGTCCAGGAGCAGCTGGTGATAATACCCCTTCCCTCTCAGCTAATGCTAATTCAGAAATGCGGACAGAATGTTTCCACTGTGTAGATTTTTCTCTGTAGCTAACAGTGAGGACTCACTGGGTTCTGCGGGCTTGTGGAAGGCGGCTGTCTTGGCAGGGGAGATCCATCCCAGAGTTCAGATTCTTGCTTTTCACAGAGTCTCATTCTTATTCAGAGGAGGAAATTTCATTTTGCTCCAAAAATAAATTTGGGAGCTTGAGGCATATCCTGCGTTTCCAAGTTTTTCTGCTTTGCTAGTGGGCTAATTATCCCTCCTGCCAGCAGAGTTCTGAGTCTTTGCCAGGACTAATGAAAAAACTGATTTAGTGTAGTGGCATTCTGACACTGGTGATTCTTATAAAAAAGTTGAAGCTCTGCTTGGGATGAGTCAGTATTTCTGAGCAGTTGATTTCTTAAAACCTGAAGGTGCTCATAGGGAGCCAGTGCCCTTTCTCTGTCCACCTCAGAAATGGCTTTTGCCCAATTGGAGCCTAGAATCCCATGGAGATGTGGCAAGACTTCCTTGTTTAGAGTAGTCAGAGCATGGATTTGAAAAATCTGTGTGGTATTCCTTATCATGCACATTAAACTAGCTGGGTGGGGTGGCGCACACCTCTTAACTTAGTGAGACCCTCAATCAAAATAACATTTATAACAGGCCGTGGACAGCTCAGAGCTAAAGCGTCCCTGGGTTCAGTCCCCAGGACTGTAAAATAAAAGGGACTTGGTTTGTGACTAAATGTGAAGTCTAGCTGGCGCCCAGAGGTTAAAGAGGCCTGTGTAGAATTTTGCTCTGCTGTGTTACGCTGGCTCCTCGCCTCTTCTAGAGACGCTGGCTCCATGGGCTCCCGCCGCAGGGAGGCTGGAGGCTGGCTTTCCATTCTTCATGCTGTTTGGAGGCATTCGGCCCCCACCGCGTCTCTATCCTTTCTGTCTTTAAGATGCAGTGCGCCACCCTTGCCTCCCAAGATCCCCATCCCCTGGTCACTGTGGAGAGCACTGGTGATAGCTGGGTGGAGTTTTCACTGGGAGCCAGCAGGATTCACGGGCCAGCTTTCCCATGTCACTTCTGTCATTTCACCTCATCTCTGAGCTCTTGGTCTTCTCATTACTGATTGAAGGATGATAACTATTGGTTTTTATGCAGTAAATGTTCATTGAATGTTTGCCATGAGTTAGGCACTGTCCAGGGCGTGGTGTGTGGTGATTGGGAGAGATTATGAGGTGAAGGTTAACACTGATGCCTTCAGGTCTCTATGGAAGTGGTCTCATTGACGCCTCATGGAAGGACTCCTTAAAACAGGGCGACATCAGTACCGTTCACCAAGACAGAGGTCTGGGCACTTACTCAGCGTCTGGCAAGTACTGAGTAGTGGAGTCTTCTTGGAACCCGGCAGAGTCACTACCGAGTTCTTCAACTGTGGGGTAACACTGGGCACAGCAGTACCCCTCAGGTGCTGGTTCCAGAGCAGAGGCTCCTTGTTTCCCAGCCTGCTGCCTCTCTGCCTCTCCATACAGTGGCAGGAGTTTCCTCTGCTCCTGGGACAGGGGCCTCTGGCTAAGCAGGCACCTTCCCACGAGGCCGGGCATTGTTGGGTCCCCAGTCCTGAGCATAGTGCCTGGCACATAGCGCCTGGCGAGGCACTGTGAAATGATGGACTGTTGCAGTGTCCGAGGTTGGTTTCTTTAATACCCAGAACCTTTAGCAAGCACCTGTTCTTAGATGTCTTGTCTACTTCTGTTTCTAGCTCTTCTGCTTGATTTAATCCAAATTTCTGCTTTTTCTTTCTTGCTTGCTTTTCCCAGAAATCTTTACCCAGTGCAGAATAAGGGGACTTGGTGTGTTGTGCACTGGCCATACACCAAGTGTGGATCACTGTGGTTTTGTTTCTGGTTGGTCAGCTCTTGGCTCATCCTAAAATTAAAATTTGTAACCTGCAACCCTGACAGTATGTTTAAGATAACAACATTACATAAATCAAAGAAGAAACAGATGAAAGTAGAGGGGACACTTGGGAATGGGACAGATCAGCCAACCCTGGTTTGCCTGTGGTGATGGTCAGAGCCTCTCCCTCGTTCCCTGCTGTTGTCCTGCACAGACTGCAGAGCCATGTGTAGAGGCCTCTGGCCTGGTGCTGGAAGGTAGACGAGGCTCTGGCTTGTCACAGTTAACCTCTTGGGGCCTGGGGTACTTTGCAGAGTAAGGGAGTGGATAGGCCCTGCCGATTAAAGCTGTTTGGAATTAGCCATCTCTGAGGGGTCTTAAAGCAGCCAGCACAGCTGGTCCAGAGCCTCTTGGACTGCTGCTGTACCCCGGCCCTTGAAGGGGTGCTAGGAGGACATTTAAAAGCCCCAGGACCTAAGTGATCTTGGACAGTGCTTCTGATTTTGTGCTTGGGGGATGATCTGGAGTCCTGAACACTCTTTTCTGCAAGTTACAGAAAGGCCAGCATTGAATTCCAGAATTCTCCTGCAGAAGATCTGAGCTGGTGACTGGAAAAGGTTGGCAAAGGTGGCATGGGAGGGACACTGGGAATGAAATCCAATTTGCGGGTGCTGAGATCTGTTCTCTATGGCATGTTCTTGCTGGAGTGGTATGTCCTTGTCATTTGGTTACTGACAGTGGGATTTGGTGCCCTTGAATGAGGGTGTAGTTCCTACATACCTAGTGTAGAAGGAATGGAAGTTTATGAGGAGGACTGAGAGTCAGAAGGGCAGTTGGAAGACTTTTCTTCATGGTGTTGGTTTCTGTGGTGTCTGGGGAATGGCTGGTTAGTGCAGAGTAGCTGTGACGGTGTGCCTCCGGCAAAAGCCCTGAGTCTGGGTTGCCCCCTCCACTCACCTCTCACCAGGAGACCTGCCTCAGGAGTTGTGGGGAAGACGTGTGAGATTGCCTTCAGGAGGCCCTCTGCAAGGGGCCTATGTGTCACAGGTGTGGCCATTTTGGTGCCCCCACTTGAGCTAGGGAATGGAGGGTGGGGATGGGGAAGAATGCTTCTCCTATGATTCCAAAGCTAATCATGACCAATGGAAGAGAAAAGGAGAAAAATGGGGGAAGTGCAAACACCATGGAATTGCCTGCAGTGCACCTGCTCCAGGAGCTAGGTCCACAGTCTCAGGTGGTGTCTGAGGAGTGCATTCATACTGTCTGCTGAGAGTGGACGAAGGTCTTGGCTGTAACAGTGTAAGTCGTGAGGAAAGCACGCACGCCAGCCCGGGTCACTTCACACTGTCTGTGGGATCTGTGGGAAGCAAGTTCCGAAGGGTTTCAGTGGCTCCCAGTGTCTCTGGGAAGCTGTGAGAGCCAGGCTTGGGGGCCCCTTGGCCCCATCATGCTGAGCAGGTTTGGGGAAGCTGCTTGATCTGGAAACTGGTGTGGGCTGGGGCCACTTTCACCCCTCAGTCAGTGCTGAGGGTGATTGGCAGATGCAGGCAAGGCTGGGAGGACAAGTGCCGCGCTGCCCTCCAGGCCTCTTGCTGTGCTTCAGGGCTAGACTACTGGCTGTGGGCAGGGCTCAGGTGGTGGGAATAGAAGACCTAGCACAGCTGTAGTTTTCCACAGGTCCGTGGCCCTGAATGAAGCAGGTCGGCCTTGCTCCCCTTGGTGGGTAGCACTGCTGCTTCCTGCCGGTGATGGGCCTCATCACTTTCCCCCCTGCCAGTTCTCCCCTAGAAACCCTATTAGCTGTTTGGATTTCCTTTCTTCTTTCTTTTTAAAAAATATTTATTTTTAGTTGTTGTTGGTCACAATACCTTTATTTTATTTATTTTTATGTGGTGCTGAGGATTGAGAAATGTGTGTGAGTCTTTTGGGTGCCTCACAGTCAGTAAGAGGTAGAAAGGCCCTTAAAATAAAGGTTTAAAATTGGAAGTATGTATGTTCCAGGGTTATTTTCTTGTGTAAAACTTAGAAATGCTTGTTCCAGATGTTGTTTAGTGATGAATTAAGAGGTGACTGGAGGCCGGGCATGGTGGTGCACACCTGTAATCCCAGCGGCTCAGGAGGCCTAGGCAGGAGGATCACAAGTTCAAAGCCAGCCTTAGCGATTTACCGAGGCCCTAAGCAACTCAGTGAGACCCTGTCTCTAATAAAATACAAATTAGGGATGGAGATGTGGTTCAGTGGTTGAGTGCCCCTGAGTTCAATCCTTGGCACACCCTCCGCAAAAAAAGAGAGGTGATTGGAAAGTGCGCTCTTCTGCTGGACTTTGGTGTGTTTGTGTGTCACAGGTGCCTGCTGCTTCTCTTTGTGTCCCGCAGCATTTCTGCTGTTTGTGGAGATTGCAGAGCGCCAGATGCTGCTGGGAGCGGGCTTTCCCACAGTGCACCTGCTGCACACCATGGGGGCCTGAGCACTGCTGCTGCTCCTCCACGGCAGCACAGGCACTGTGATGGCCACTGTGAAGGTCACTTGGTGTCTCCTGGTAGAAGGCGGGGAGGAAGGGGCTGGCCCAGGGGGAAGGTGAGCACCACAAAGGAGGGAGGCACAGCGGGACATCTGCGTGGCGGGATCTGGAAGACACTACAGAATGTGGGGCCAGGCTCAAAAGGGGCTGAAGACAGAGAGGTAGCTACACCATCGACAAGAGGGAAGGAACTGCAGGGTAAGGACCACAGGAGCGAGGCAAGTGCGGCGCTGACTTCACGGGCCTTCTTAGTCACGCTGCTTTATTCACATGAAGATGACTGCCTGAACATGTGGGCTCTGTTTGCTCTTTTGTGGTGTCGGGACAGAACCCAGGACCTTGCGTGCTAGGCAAACACTCCACCACAGGTAGACCCCAGCCCCAGTCCACACATCTCCAAAGAGCAAGTGCTGCTTCTCCCCGCCTCCCTCCAGCCACGGTGTGCATTCTCAGTACCACCTGTACCCCGCACCCATGTGTCCTTTGTGTCCTGGCCTCCTTCCTCCATCTGCACACCTCAGACTGCCCCAGCTTGACCTCTGCCGTTGCCTGGAGAGCTGTGCTTCCGTGCTGCTGGAGACAGGAAGGCTGGAACCCATTCTACAAAGAGAAAATCCCCAGTGAAGGGTCTTCAGTGAGTTTTGTACATAGACTGACTTGTTCGGAGAGACTTGCTTGTTAAAGTAGAGGGGAAAGCGGTGTGTGGTGAAGGCTCTCGGGTCATACTGCATTGCAGAGCCATGGAAGTTGAAGGAGACTAGTGCAGTAGCATTAGCTGCCACCGGTGGTGCGATATGCCTGACTCCTATACCCACACACTGTGAACAGCCATGGAAAAGTTCTTTTCCCTAGGGAGCATAGAGTCCAAGTAAACTCAGAAGGGTGCCATAAAATGTTGGCAGTTACGGCTCCTGTGGACAGAGTTCATGTCTGCCTGGGGAGGACCTCTGGAAGGGCCAGAGTCTTCCCGAGGACGGGGAGGTGAGAGCTCAGTCTGTGAGGTGAGCCCTGGCATGCAGGAGGTCATGGTGTGGGCAGCAGTGGGGAAAGGACCTCAGCTGGAGGAGCAGGTGAGGGCTAGCTCCCTGGACGGGGCTGCTGCCCGGGAAGCAGTGGGAGGAAGAGGGTTTTAGACCAAGGGCTGTGAGCTCACAGGAATGCAGTCACCAGGGGCTGGAGGGCCCTCTGAGAACCTTCTGTGGGAGGATGGCTGGGGAAGGCAGCGTGGGGCAGGGAAGCGGGCGTGTCCAGACTCTTCCTTGGTTGACAATAAGCCTTTTCTTTTTATCATTTCCACCAGTCGGTTGTGTTGTTTTCGGGTAGGCAGGCAGCATCACTCTTGTTATGAAAACTGCATGAGACTGAAGCGCCTTTTCGCGGGTGGCTATGTTTATTCCATTCAGCCTCAGCTGTGTGCTCTGAACACTGGAGTGCCTGTGTTTCTTTGACGCATCAGCAGAGCATTAGGAAGTTGCTGTCACTGGAGCACAGGTGCTTGGGAACCACTCGCTCTGGGCCTTTCTGTTTTCTAAGCTGTGGAGCCCATGAGGTCGTCCCTGACATGCCTTTCAGTTACAGCTTCATGCCTAGACCTTTGATTCATTCCAGAATAACTGCTTGTCAAGTTAGACAGCTTCCTTGACTCCATGCTTCCAGACTAGAGATTACAAGAAAAGTGACCACCCAGTCCCCCTCGCCTTGTATGCTAAGGCTTGAGTTTTTAGTCTTGGTCTTCCCGGCTTGTTGAGGACTGTCCAGCAGCCTCCACCAGTTATTGAGACCCGGGGGTGGGGTGGGGGGGCTGCACTGTGGCTCTAGAGCCCCGTGGGATATGATGGGGGAGACCCTGTTGTGTGTTGGGTGCTGTCTTCAGTGGCCCTTGCCGGGGACACGTGGTTATATGATTCTGTCAGCAGGCACTTGTGAAGTGCACGGGTGCCAAGTCATGTCTTCAGAACCTCTTCTGGCACAGGCATTTGATGAACAGCCTTGAGAAGGGTCAGACTATACTACAGCTGGGCATTTCTGACCTAATATTTTGCAGGTTGCTTAATCATTTGCAGAAGAGATGATTTTGGCTTCCTTTGCAGATTTGAAAAGTGCAAACTGAGCTGGGTACAGTGGTGCACACCTGTAATCCCAGCTACTCTGGAGGCTGGGTAGTACAAAACAATCTCAAATTTGCGAAGTTGGCAACTTAGGGAGACCCCATCTCAAAATAAAAAGTGGGCTGGGGATGTAGCTCAGTGGTAGGGCACATCTGGGTACCAAAATGGGGAAAGAAGAAAAGAAAAGAAAACTGAAGCTGGAACTGAATTAGAGAAATCCTGTGTATACCTGAAGACTTTTTTCTAGAGCTTTACTAACCTGTAAACTGTAAGGCAGTTCCTGAGTGGTGCCAGTGTGATATTGTGATATAGGCTGGCAAGTGGTGCACACCTGTAATCCTAGTGACTTGGGAGGCTGAGGCAGGAGGATTGTAAGTTCAAGGCCAGCTTGGACAATTTAGTGAGACCTTGCCTCAAAAAAAAAAAATTCAAAAGGACTGTGAATAGGGATGTTGCTCAGTGCTAGAGCAATCCATGAGTTCTATTCCTAGTACTGCCCTACTGTCCACCCATATATGTATATATATTAGGGACTCTGCCCTGGTCTACAGCTCCCCAAATCCTCCTAAAACTCTCCAGAGTGGCCAGAGTGTCTTTTCTATGAGTTGAGTGGTGGCTGAGGGTCCCTAGGTAGGTTGAGGAAGGGATGGTCACCAAAAATTCCAGGGCAGAATTAGAAGGTTGAGAGTTTCAGTCCTAGCTCCCAGACTCCAGGGAGGGAAAGGGGGTCATAGGCTGAATTGTGACACCCACATAATGAAACCTCCATTAAACTCTAAA
This sequence comes from Ictidomys tridecemlineatus, assembly GCF_052094955.1. Lineage (NCBI taxonomy): Eukaryota > Metazoa > Chordata > Mammalia > Rodentia > Sciuridae > Ictidomys > Ictidomys tridecemlineatus. The sequence goes on along the minus strand of NC_135480.1, from coordinate 4,262,517 downwards.
AGACAGTCTTGGAAGAGCTTCCAGACCACTGGACATGAGAGAGGCCAGCTCAGTACCCCTTCCCAGGCACGCTGCCTGGCACTCTTCTGACTTCATGTGTCCCTCGTGTTGTCCTCGATGGTGAATGGGCAAATGTGCGCCTTTCCTGAGCTCTGAGAGCCACTTAGCAAATGGATCTGATCCATGAATGAGGCGTGGGAACCTGATTCATAGCTGTTTAGTAGAGGCACAGGCCACAACCTGGAGCAACAGTTGGCACCTGCCTGAGGGTGGGGCAGTACTGTGGGACTGAGTCCTCACCTTGGGGGGCCCAGCACCGCCTCCAGGTTGGGTTAGAGGAGGCTGCTGGAGAGATGCGCTGTGCGGGAATGGTGTGGGGAGTGGGGCGGCCAGCACGGCCTCATTCCACCAGAGCAGGGTGCCTCCCTGAGGGCCTGCTCCGCCCTCAGGGTGGCTCAGCCCCCAGATATGAGGAGCTGAAGGTGCTGGCACCTCCTGAGTTCCCATGCCTTGCTGCATGCTGCGAGTGGCCGCTGCTGCCAGCATCACAAGACACAGCCACTAGGTAGGACATGGCAGCAGTGTTGAGGCCTGGTGTCCTGCAGGTAGAGCAGATGGTTCCCTTTCAAGGTGAGGATGTGGTGATGGTACCAGCGATGGTGTCACAGGATGCCCAGATGGCTCACCAAAAGGTGCTGTTGACACAGCAAAGAGGAGAAAACAGTGTAAGGATTTCTTGGAGGTGTTTGAAATGCATGAAGTAGGCGCTTGCCTGGCACGCCAGGGCCCCTGGGCTCCGTCCCCAGCACCCCTGCCCCCACACGGGGTGACACACACAGTGAGTTAGTACGCTACTGGGACAGAGGGCTCCGTCTGCCGACCAGCCTGCCTGTTTTTCTTGCTCAGCATTCAAGGCAGAGTCTGAGTCAGTGTGACTGCTCAAGCTGTGTCCCGCATTTATTTATTTATTTTACACAAATGGAGCATGGCTTTTCATCTCTGGTTGTACACGATGCAGAGTCACCATTCATGCAGGCACACACGTACGTAGGGTAATAATGTTTGCCTCATTCCACCCTCTTTCCCACCCCCACTCCTACCCCATCCCCTCCCCTTCAAGCCGCATTTCTAAATGTACATATTAAAGTGGCCAAAAAGTGTGTTTTTTTTTTTTCTTTTTTGGTGTGGGGGAATGCACTCAGGGGTATTCGATCACTGAGCCACATCCTCAGCCCTATTTTGTAGTTTTTATTGAGAGACAGGGTTGCTTAGAGCACTGAGTTGCTTAGTGCCTCACCATTGCTGAGAGGGTAGCTTTGAACTCTCGATCTTCCTGTCTTAGCCAACCCGACCCACTGGGATTACAGGCGTATGCCACCACACCCAGCTCCAAAAAGCTTTTTTGGTAGTTGTTTTCATAAGAAAGTAAGAGAATTACTTCTTATTCAAAATTGTTTTGTATGTGGGCTTAGGTATTATATATGTGATGTTTAAATAAAAGTAGTTGTAATAAATTAAGCTAACCATTCATAGGTTTATGGTTATTTTTACTGTTGTATGATAAGATAATAAATCTCCCTTTTGCCACAGGAAGATTTAAAAAGGCAAAAATTTTAAATGGAGAGAAATTGTGTGGACATTTGAATGAAATAACAAATAAATTTTATGTTTAAAAAGTAATAAGGCAATCCTGGTGTGGTCACACATGCCTGTAATCTCAATGGCTCAAGAGGCTGGGGCAGGAGGATCGTGGGTTTGAAGCCAGCCTAGCAAGTTAGTGGGGGGCCTAAGCAACCTAGTGAGACCTTGTCTCAAAATAAAAAAAATAAAAAGCCTGGGGATGTGGCTTAGTGGTTAAGTGCCCCTGATTTCAAGCCCTGGATTCCCTAAGGGGGGTATACCTAGAGAAAGAATTCCTTGATGACCCAAGGAATTCTGCCCTTGATTTTATTTCATTGGTTTGATCTCCCTGTCCTCTAGACTGTTTTAAAAAATTAGTTATAGATTATTTTTCATGTGGCTTTTCCCTGAAATATACATTTATGCTAATATTTCAGGTTATTTTGAAACATACGTGCACAGTCATTTTTAAGTACTGAAATGCTGGTAACCAAAAATGGTTGAGTTTGCTCTTTAGCAGAAAAATGGAAGTAAGCGAAGCAAAACTTAACTCCCATGAAGAAATTGCAGTCTTGCCTAAAAGAACAGCCTTGAGAGGACCAGGAACCAGGGGGGAACTGCACGGGGCTGCACTTTCTGAGCACAGCTAAGGCGTCACCTCCTGTCCAGTCCTTTCTGGAAGGTCAGGGCAGTTGGGGTGGAAGCAGAGGCAGCGGACATGGCCTTGGTGGTGAGCCTTCTGAGGTGGACAGAGGTGTTGGTAGCACCTTAGGGTGTTCTACCCTGAGCCTTACACTTTGAAATAGTTAAGACGGTGATGCTTTGTTTTTATGATCATTTTAAATAATAGAAACAGTGTGGCTGTTATAAGTTTGAGGAATGTGAATGATGCAGACTTCAAGTACTGGCATTAAATATTCACATCTGTGTTGCACTTCCTGTGAAGTAACGTAGCTCCCCCAAGAGTGAAACACGGAGATGTCCAGCAGGCTGCAATGCGGGGCCACAGCTGGTGGCTCTAAACTGTGCATGGCTGCCCACTGGCAGTGCCACTTTAGCGGGCACATCAGGCGGAAGAAGCTTTTGGACAGGCCCAGAGCAGGGCTGTGGGAGTGGGAACCCTGCCCTCTTTGGTTGTTGGGCCAGAAGCCCCTCAGCTCACCCTTGAAAACACCCAGGGCTCTTAAAAACTTTTTCCTGCTCCAAATGAAAATTCAGTTTTTGACAGTAAATTCAAGCTGCTTTTGGCCTCGGTGGACTCCTCAGCATGTAGCCAAGACTGAACCAGTTCTAGAAGGTAGCCCAGGCCTGGGGCCGAGTGTGGGTGGCCATCCTCCCACAGGTGCAGGAGAGTCTGGTACACAGGCGCTCAGAGGCGCTGGGTTCCTTCACCCTTGGGAGCAGGAGCACCCAGGAAGCCAGGCCATTCTGGGAAGACTTGCTTAGCCAAGATGGGTCAGGGTGAGGGTCGGTTGGAAGTCCAGAGAGTGGCCTCTAGACTGTGAGGGATGGGTGCATGGGTTGTGTGTTGGAATGCATTTGTTTAAAGAAAATGCTGCTGTGAAGAGTGGAATTAACACTTGAAGGTTAAAGTGACTTTATCCTAGCAGTGTGGCAGAAATCACCAGCATGTCCCAGCCAGTGAGCCACTGGGCTCTGGGAGAGCTGGTGGGACTCCTGCTGTCATGGCCTTCCAGCACACCACCTTTCAGTTCCTTGTCTGTGACTTCTTCCTTTGACACTAGGCAGAGTGAGGTACTGAGGTCATAGAAGTCATTTGTTTCCAAACGAGCAAGGATGGTGACTTACCTGGGGAGCTTTGAGAAAGTACGCATTTCCAGAAAGGTTGGTTGAGGAGGGTGAGGCTGGGGCTTGCATCTGCACCCACTTGGTGCAGCCCATCGCTGGGCGTGGCCATGCCCTGCCGCCTGTGAACCTGAGTGCCCAGGTTGAGGCTTTGCTTGCCTCCTAGACAGTGTTCTTTCTTGGGAGCGCACATTCCTTGCTGCCATTGCTGTCTCTCGGCACACATTGGCTGGGTACACCCTTGTCAGGCACTTTCCTGTAGACCTGGGCTTCTGCCGTCAGGAGCCCCCATCTAGCAGGGAGGCTGCAGACTGGGGAGCTGGAGATTCATGGGTGCACGTCAGTAGGAGTGACCGTATATGCAAGGGCAGCAGAGGAACAGAAACTGGGTGTCCTTGACAGATGTGCTGAGTGTGAGGTCCAGTGATGAGAGAGAGGCGGGGCCAGCATCCAGGGGTGCCTGCTTGAGTGCTGCTCTGACGTGCACTGGGGGCTCTGTGTGTCCCCTCCGACCCTCTTGGGGGTGCATTTGGTGAGCTGGTCTGTGCAGGGGCTCCACAGGTGTGTGCTCTTCTCATTGGTGTCATTGGCCTCGGGCTTGACCGAGAGGGCAGTGGGAAGTTCCTAAAGGATTCTGAGCAGGAAGTCACAGAGTATGGTTTGTTTCAAATGGTGTAGAGGACCGATCATCGGGAAGCAGGATGGAGGCCAGGTGAGTAGGCAGCTCTGTGGTAGGCTGAGGAGCTATGGGGGCTGGGGGAGGAAGGGCAGGGCCATGGCAAGCACGTGGTCCCCACTCGTGGGGTAGGATCAGCAGTCCCCAGCTGTCATTGCTGGGAGAAGGAGGAGGCAGTGTGCCCCTTGGGCACCTGACCCATACAATGGGGTCGGACAGTCCTTGGTGAGGCCTTAGGAGTTGGCGCCAGGGTCGGAGTGAGCAATGAGCTCAGGTAGGGAGAGTGTTTGGGGCCCCTATAAGAACTGTAGCTGGGCATGGTGTCCATGCCTGTAATCCCAGCAGCTTGGGAGGCTGAGGAAGGAGGATCATGAGTTCAAAACTAGTCTCAGCAATGGCGAGACACTAAGTAACTCAGTGAGATCCTGTCTCTAAATAAAATACAAAATAGTGCTGGGGATGTGGCTCAGTGGTCCAGTGCCCTTGAGAGTTCAATCCCGGTTAAAAAAAAAAAAAAGAAAAAGAAAAAACGAGACCTGAGCTGTGGGGTGAGTAACACCCTGGAGAAGCCCAAAGGCCCTGTGTTCCATTAGGGCAGGAGCAGGAAACCACAGCTGCTGTTCCCTCTCAGGCCAGTTAGGGGAGGCCAGAAACTGCCCTTTGGGTGTAGCAGAAGGGAGTGAGGTGGTTGTCAGTCATAGGTCCTGCAGCCAAGGCTGCAGTCAGACTACAGAAGTGGGCAAGGAAGCAAGGGAAGGATCTGAGGCCTCAGGGCTGAGAATTGGGGGTATTTGTGAGCAAGTTATGTGTCCATGTGGTCAGTTCCTGAAGTTTTAGAAAGGAGGATGTGTAGTTACTGTTTTCACGTGTTTAGAAATTAAATAATAAAGGGTTATAAATTTTCTCCCAGCCCCTTCCCCAGCTGCAGTGTAGCAGTGTTAGCAGCTTGGCCTGCATGTCTGTGTTTCATGTATGAATGTCACAAAATACAAGTGTGCATTTGCTTTTAACCAAAAGGGGCTGTGTGCAACACTGGGGTGTGCAGGGCTTTTACTCCATGGGTGTGAAAGTGTTGGTTGTGTGGAGTGAGTGTCCAGTCACTCAGTAGAATGATAGCATGCCAGAGTTTTCTTTTTTTGTGGCTGAATAATATTCCAGGCAGTGATGTTTTCTTCCCCTTTGAGTGATTAAAAGCAGTTGAAACTGAAATGGAGTTACTACTGATGAGGAATAGATTAGAAATGTCCCATGTTGTGATCGTGGGAGAGAACGGGAGGAGCCAGGGTCCACAGAGGAAGGGGGTGATGAGTTGCTGCTACCTCTTCCCATAGGAGCACCTGGAAGCCACTGGAAGTACAGGAAGGAAGGTTTTCACCTTTGGAGATAAATGTCACGTGTCATCCATGAGACTTAACTAAAAAATTGGCCTGATTGTGGATTTGATCAATCATGTGGGGTTAATATAATCTGTATCCATTATCCAGATCTGAACCTTCAGGTCAGAAATACCCATAACAGATAAATACCAACATTTTTAAGCATTATATGAAACCAGGTTCTCGAACCAGTTTTTGTGGTTAATGTTATTTTCTCTTGACCCCAGATGAATTCAAATGGAAATACAAATTTGGACTTCTCAGATTTAGATTTTTAAATGAAGAATCCTAGTGATTATTATGTCTGTTCAATTTAAGAAAATACTTGAAATTTTAATTCCAGAAAATATCAGTAAATACAGCATCACCTTAGACTAGTAGTCTGCTTGGCATACAGCATTGTTTTAGTTGACATTTTTAATTTAGATTCCTGTACAGTAATAAAGTGGGTTGTTGGTTGCACATAGTTGAGTTCATACCCATTTTTCCTGCAGTAATAATTTAAGCAAATGTGTAGAGGAACATTTTTGGAATCCTAAACTTTGGAATTTCCTGTTCAGTGTTTATCTCAACTCCTAAGTTAAAATTGCTTTGATGCATTTTTAGCTACTGAATTCTTTTGAGCAAAGAGAAAGGTTTTCCTTTGAGTGAAATGATTGTCAGTGCTGTAATGTGTTTCCCTGGAGTAGTCTCCACTGTTGAATCCAGTAGGTGAATGAAGACAGTTTGCTGGGCGTGCGCGATGGTGGTGGGGGTCCTCAGGAAAGTCTTCAGGAAACTTGAGGAAAGGGGCTCTCATCTGGGCATGAGAGACCCTGAGGAGCAGAGGGGGTGCTGTGGGGAAAACGGGAGCCCATGCCTGTAGCCAGCATACCACCCACACCCAAGTGCTGTCCCAGCTTCCAGGTCCTCCTGCTGTGCCTGGACTGGGTGTTTTGTTTGAAGACAATGATGTTTGTTCACAGTAGACTTTAGAACAGAGCTGATGCTCAGCCCTTCTGTGACCTGTGCTCCTGGGACCCTGCTACCTTGTGGCCGTGCTCCCGTTCTTCTTGCCCACCCCAGTCCCAGTGCCTGTCGTGCCATCACAGCCCTGGCGCTCTTTGTGCTGCCTCCTGCCCCAGTGCCCAGGCCGGCAGTCCTGTCTTTCCCCAGGCCTCCCTGCCCTCCCCAGGCAGTCTCAGGCCTCCTCTTCCTCCACTCCACCCGCCCAGGCCCAGGCCCAGGCCCCCGCCTGCGGCCCTCTGTTCTCTAGGCAGCCCCTGTAAGCTCCCCACGCATCAGACCTGCGCTTGTTCCCTGCCTTCTTCCCTTGCTCTCTGTAGAGGCTGTGCTCCCAGAAAAGCTTGTCTCCTTCAGGCCACTAGATGCCACTGCCTGCACCTTCCCAGAGCCACCACTCTGTCCTTTCCCCTCGCCCCTGGATTCTCATCCACATGCAGACATCTGCCTCATCTTCCCAAGGGTCTTTTTTGACCCCACATCTCCTGACACCCCCCTTTTGTCCTCTACTACCAAGGTTCGTGGGGGGACCTTCTGCCCGCATCTGTCCTCGCTTCTCCCTGTTCTCTCTTGCACTCAGTCTGGCCAGCGTTTTGCCTCCCTGAGCTGAACTGCTGCTGTTGAGTCGTGGGCACTGTTGTCCTCCACTTCAGCACCTTGTTGTCGGTGAGAGTTCAGATGGCTTGACGTGCCAGTGCTGTGCGTGATGGTGATCATCTCCTGGGACAATCCCAGTGAGGTTATAATGGCTTTTTATGTTAGCCTGTCCAGGCCTTGGCCCTGAATGTTGTCCACATCTGGTGCCTGGGTGATTGGCGTGGAATGATGTTCATGCTGGCCTCCCTTAGCGTAGCACCTCGCTGCAGGAACCCAGTGTGGGGATCGCAGCTTCTTGTGGCTCTGCTACTCGTGCTGCTCCATGCGTCTGGCAGGTGTCAGGGGGTGTGCTTGTTTTGAGAACTCTCTCCTAGTGGCTGTCCTGTTGCAGAGCTCAGGTCAGACCCTCTCCTTCCGTGGGACCTGCAGCTGTGTGCACGTCCTTCCTCACCTCCCGCCCAGCTGCAGGCTGCTCCTGCATGAGAGCTCTGGCCTAGGCCTTGGTAGTCTGGCCCACTCCAGTTCAAGGCCCTCAGTGTATAGAGCAGGCAGCTCCTGGTGCCCCCAAGGCTCAGCCTCCTGCCTGTGTCCAAGGCCTCACCAGCAAGCCCTCCCACTGTCTCCACACCCTGCCCATGGCCCAGCAGCAGGGCTCTTCCTGCTTTCCTGAGGGAAGTTCTCACTGGCCAGGTGGTTGGTCCAGACTCGGCTCAGGGACCTGGCACCTCTCCCCCTGCTTGCCCTCCCCACAGGTACTTGCCAGCCTGTTGCCTGTCCTGTAGAGTGCCCTCAGGAGTGGGCAGCCCAGTGGCTGGTGTAGGCTAGGTGTGACGTCTCCTTGAGCGAATTGTGGCTTCCTGCCAAGAGGGAGGTGGAACTCACGCTGTGACTGACAAACCTGGACTGTACACAGTAGTGACCAGGCAAGATTTAGAGAGGCAAACTGGCCATATGCCAGCCAGGCCCCAGGTAAGATGAAGACCCTCTAGTACTAGAAGCAGCTAGAAATCTGCGTGGGCAACAGGAGGTGGTGACTCCACAAGGCCCCACAGGCAGTGCTGGCAGGCACCTTGGACCCTCGGTCAGGATGGCAGGGTTGAAGGCTCTGTGGGATTGGAGCTTAATGGGGGCGCTCTCGTGCGCACGCGTGTGTGTTGCTGGGGACTGAACCCACTGCCTTGTGCATGCGAGGCAAGCACTCTTCCAACTGACCTGTATCCCCAGACCCCGGAGGCTTGCTTTTTGAAGTTGGGTTTAGATGAGGTTTCCTCAGGGAAGGTCACTTGGCACCGCAGACACCCTTGGGATTTCTAAGGAGACTGGACAGCCACACTGTCCCATGGTTCTGTGACAGAAACACGTCACCATAGAACATTTAGTTTGGACTAAGGCCTGGGAAGTTGTGGAGGACAGCAACCACAGAACCCTATGCTGTGTCCCTGAGGGTCACTTTGAAACCCTCACCCCAGGCGATAGTGTTGGCAGGTGGGCTTTTGGAGTGATGAGGCCTGAGGGTGGAGTCATCCTGAGGGTTAGTGCCTTGTGGAAGAGACCCCCTGTGAGAAGTTGGCAGTCAGGCCTTCGCCAGTGCTAGGGCCTCAGACTTCAGCCTCCAGAACTGTGAGAAGCGCATGTCTTGTTTCTTGGCCACCCACTTGCTGGTAAGTTATTTTTCATGTTTTATAGTAGTTGAAAGTGGCTAAGACAACCAGGCAGATGAGGGGTGCTAGCAGATGAGGCCTCATCAGGGCGATCCTGCAGCCACACTGCATGGAGCTCGAGGGCGGATCGTGTGAGGTGCTCCACAGGGTTATTACCTCCTTAGAGAGGTGCAGTTGCTCCATCTGAAGTGGGTGGAGAGTCTGGCAAAAACCGCCAAAGTAAGTCTGCACGTGATCGTTGAAGATAGACGTTATATACCTGAACAGACAGGAAGGCGTCCAGCAGAAACAGAAAAGGAAGAAATGGCAGAAAACCAAGTTGAATTCTAGGAAATGAAAAGGTCGGTAGCTGGGATGACAGGCTCTGGTCTGGACACAGTCAAAGGCAGGATTCCTGAGTGAGCGGTAACTTCACAGAATTGACCCAGACTGCAGCACCAGGGTACATAGTGATAAAATGAACATTCAAGGTCTTGAATTCAGGTAGGCCCAGAGCCAGCTCTGCCTTGGACGTGAGTCATGTGAGTAATAATAATAATTGCCTTTTGGCTTAAGCTAGTCACAGGCCAATTTTCTTTCACTTGCCTCCAAAAGAATCTATTTTTCGTGCAAGACCCTGTTGAGGAGAGTCGGTGCCCTTCTTGGTGGTGGGCTCCTGATGGTGAGCTAGAGGAGCTGCCAGTCAGAGGGCTTCCCACAGGACAGCATTGGCATCTACAGGAGAGATCCCACGGAGGGGCGCCCTTTGTGGGCACATGGAGTGATGGTGAATGCTTCCCATGTGTGGGCCTCTGAAGAGTCTTGCTGCCTGGCCAGGTCTGTGCTAGGCTTTAAGGCACAGAGGAAGCGGGACCAGCAGTGTTGGCTGCCAGAATCTGGAGGAGCCTTATCTCTGAGCTGGGAGGGGGAAGCTCCCGTTCTGTTCCTCCTGAAGTAGTATTCGAGGCATGACATGTAAATCTTCCTCTTTCCCATGTTGACGGTGGCAGTGCTGCATGTCTGTGTCCCTCAGGAAGAGGGTTCTAGCTTTCACTGTGGCTCCAACAGGCATCTGTTGCCAGCAGGTAGAAGCAGACTCCCAGGGGTGGCCGGTTCCTGTGGGAGGGTCCCGGGAGTGCCCTGGAGCACCGCCTGCTTACTGACTTCTAGGACCACCCCCTCAGGCTCTTCCCACTGTGAGCAGCGGAGGCACTGAGTGCTGGGCTCATCCCAGAGACACTACAAGTGACTTGACTGAGTTTCAGCTGTTTTGCCCCATGTGATGACTGGCAGGAGAGTGTGAGTCCCCCTCTTTGGGCTCAGCTTGTCTGCAGCATCCATGGAGTGCCCGGTGTGGCAGTGCAGAGCTAGCCCAGATCAGTGCTGGGCAGATGCTCAGGGGCACTCGACCCCAAGCTACATCTTCAGCCCTATTTTCTATTTTTATTAAGAGATAGGGTCTTGGGGCTGGGGTTGTGGCTCAGCGGTAGAACGCTCGCCTCGCCCGTGCTAGACCCTGGGTTCGATTCTCAGCCCATATAAAAATAAATAAGTGAAATAATGGTCTTGTGTCCAGCTACAACTAAAAAATATATACATATTTTTTTAAAGAAATAGGGTCTCACTGAGTTGCTTGGGGCCTTGCTAAGTTGCTGAGGCTGGCTTTGAACTCGTGATCCTCCTGCCTAAAAGTCATTTTTACAGTTGACTTTGAGCAGTTGACATTTTTACAGTTGACTCCCCAGGGGAGTCTCCGGGGTCCTGTGATCTTCCCAGGGGCGAGCCTGCCTAGGCAGGAGGCGGCCAGCATGTAGGCCTGCTTCCCCTCCCCCACAGTGTAGGTCATGTTGCTACAAGTCATTTGAAAACGTCATCTGCTTCATCCCAGGGGTGTCCCGTCCCCCCCCACCCCCGGTTTAGGACACGTGTGACCTCTGTGGGTGCGGAGGCGTGGGCTTCCATCAGCACTGTGCTCCCGCCGATGGTCTGGCCTGGGCTCTGATCCATGAGGGCATCCCTGGTCTCTGGAGGACCCCAGGGCTCACTCCTCCACACCCCATGTGTGTGGACCAAGGAGGTGATGGAAGTCCCCCAGGAGGGCTCGCTGTTCGCTCCTGTGCGCGGTCACCCTCTCTTTGCCTTCCCTTTGCTGCTTTGCAGGAGTTTGCGGCACTCACGAAGGAGCTCAATGTCTGCAGGGAGCAGCTCCTGGAGAGGGAGGAAGAGATCGCTGAACTGAAGGCGGAGCGGAACAACACCAGGGTGAGTCAGTGGGCACCTGACTGCCGTCTGCCTCTGGCCACCGTGTGGGAACCTCCTGGTGCTGCTGTCCCAGAACTGCAAGGCCATCTGTGCTGCCTTTAAACCCGTTTCACGCTTCTCATGCTGAGCAGTGCATGCTCGGTCGGCCCAGCACTGGAGTTGCTTGAAACTTGCAGTGGGAGCTAATGATGTTGTGGTACAGCCGAGGGGGGAATTTCTTGCTTCCCACAGAGTGGAAGGGATTCTGACTAGCTTAGTGTGACATTGTAAGGGACTCACGTGTGAAAAGTGAGCTCCCACATGTCTCTCTGGCCTTCTGCTTCAGCTATTGCTGGAACATCTGGAATGCCTGGTCTCCAGACACGAGCGCTCTCTCAGGATGACAGTGGTGAAGAGACAGGCACAGTCTCCCGCAGGTGTGTCCAGTGAGGTGGAAGTGCTCAAAGCGCTGAAGTCACTGTTTGAACACCACAAGGCTCTGGATGAGAAGGTACTGTTAGCCCTGGACTGACGGTTCATCCTGTATGTGCCAGTGCGATCATTCTGTTCTCATGCTACAGAGATGGCAGATAGCTTCTTGAATTCTAAGAGCTCGCTGGCCTAAGTGTCTTAACAGTGATTAGTTCTATGTGTTAATTTTCTGTTAAGAATTAAATAAGCTGTTTATTTAGAGGCAGAATTTTACTGGGATTTCTCTCCCACTGAACTATATCCCCAGCTATTTTTTTGTTTTTAAATTTAAAGCCATTAAAAAGGAAGTTTTCTTGATAGTAATGGCAGTGAAAGACATTATAGGTCCTCTGTTATACTCACTAACATTAGGGTGACTGTACCCTAAGAACAAAGTGAATGCATTGGCACACACAGGAGCCCGTGCTCTGGTTTACAGGTGAGAGAGCGACTGCGAGTGGCACTGGAGAGGTGCAGTCTCCTGGAAGAAGAGCTGGGAGCAACACACAAGGAGGTGAGCTGTGCCAGCACCGTAGTGCTTGGCCTCATCCTTCAGTCTGAAGAGGAGCATGGGGCCTGTCTAGTGGGAGTCGGGTTTTATTCACTTCTCTGATTGAGGACCAGCGGCTGGGGTCAAGTGAGGACCAGGCCATGAGACTTGGTGCAATTGCAGGATCTCCAGTCTTCGTTGGTCCAGCAGATGCAGATTCTGATCCTGAGGCTGCCCTGGGTGCCATGGGGAGCGGCTGAGGGTCATGCTTTTCCAAAAGGCCTTTTGCTGCTGTCACTTTTCTTAGAGTCATCATGTTCTTGTATCTTTTTGGTTTCAGCTGATGATTCTAAAGGAGCAGAATAATCAGAAGAAAGTGGCAGCGGGGGGAGTGCCTGACGCAAGCCATGAGCAGGAGAGCACGCCCAGCACCAATGGAAAGGCAAGTCCTGCGTTCCCTGCTGTGGCCACCGCACGCGGGGCTTCTGGGAGGCTGTTGCCAAAGTGCCACCACAGCTTGAGCAGCGGGAGGCTGTGCTGCCAGCAGAGTGCATGGGCCTGCCCCTCCTTCCCTCCCTCCCCCCCCTCCCTCCCCCCCCCTCCCTCCCCCCCCTCTCTCTCCCCCCCCTCCCCCGCCCTCTCTCTTTTTTTTTGCTGTGCAATGCCTGGGACTGAACTGGGATTTCTTTTCCACTGAGCTGCACCCTTAGCCATTGTTAGTTTTCATTTTATTTGAGGCAGGGTCTCACTGAGTTGCCCAGACTGGCCTTGCACTTGTGACCCTCCCACTTCGGCCTTCTGAGTAGCTGGGGCTACAGGCCTGCGCCTGTCTCGTAAATCGGTTTCGATGATCCCTGTTTTCTGGAAGCATTTTATTTCACAGCACACCAAGCAAGGCTACTTAAGGGCGTGGGTCTTCCTATAGAGATCTTCTGACGGCTCCTCCAGCCACGAGGAAGACTTGGCTAAAGTCATCGAGCTCCAGGAAGTCATAGACAAGCAATCACGGGAGCAGAGCCAGATGAAGGAGCGCCTGGCCACCCTCTCCAGCCATGTGGTGGAGCTGGAGGAGGATCTGGACACAGCTAGAAAAGATCTCATCAAGTCTGAGGAGATGAACACGAAACTACAACGAGATGTCCGTGAAGTGAGTGGTGCTAGAAATGGCAGTGCTGCCGGCACCTTTGGGGCGTGTGGGACACTTGGTTTCTCTCTGCTTCTCCCAGTCCCTTCCAGCCTCGGGGCTGGTGTAGAGCAACAGGGACGGAAAACAGTACTGTGTGCCTGGCGTCCCTCACCCGACCCACTTCCTTTAACCACTGCTTAGCCGGTGTGCGCAGGTGCTGCTGGTTATCTGCAGTTGGCCGGGGAGGCCTGCGGCCACTCCCTCCTCACCCCACCTTCCCTCCGTCTCAGGAGGCCGGAGGCCAAACAGTGGTCCCATTTGGGTCACGTTGGGATCATCGTGTGAAAGCACATGCAGCTACACTAATTTCTCTCAAACGTCTGTGTCTGTGCACCCGTGAGAAACCAGGGACACTTATAGATCAAATAAGGGCTGGACACTCTGCCGTGCCACCTTTTGTCATTTCCTAACATGCTCTTTGTGCCTGCACACGACCATCTGACCATCTTGACCCTTCAGTGTGGATGTAAGAACAGGGATCAGTGAGCGACTTCATGGAAGGGTTGGGAACAAAGGAAAATATTTGCTCATATTAGATCCTATTATATTTTGGCTACAGTAGAAGATTATGTGGCAGAAAGTAAAATTCATTTTAGATTTTTTTTTATTTCTTAATTTTTGGTCAGTCCTGGGTATTGGGAGTTGAACCCAGGTGCTCTCTACTGCTGTCCTATGTTCTTTTCATTTTTATTTTGAAACAGGGTCTCGCTAAGTGCCAGACTGACTCCTACTTCAGCCTCCCAAATTGCTGGGATTTTAGGCTTGTGCCACTGTGTCTGGCAAGACCTATCTTTTAAATATTAAGACTTTGTCATCATTAGTGTCTTAGTAAACAGGGAAGGACCTAAAAACGGTGAGTTTGTTGGTGGTATTGTGTGAATAAAATTGTGGTCCTGGTCTCAGCGTTGGGCAGTGTGAAGGATTCATTTTGCTACACACTCTGGGTTGCATCCAGTTAAATTAGCCTGTGCTCTGTTTGCATTTGACAACACGGTTGGATTTTGTACTTACCTGAGGTTTTATCCATCTAGTAAAAGATGGAGAAGGAAGGCTGTGTGTGGCTTGACGCAGACGCTTTCCTCATCTGCCTTCCTCCCTCTGAAATGTCTCTGTAGGCCATGGCCCAGAAGGAGGACATGGAGGAGAGAATAACGACCCTCGAGAAACGCTACCTCGCTGCACAGCGTGAAGCCACATCTGTGCATGACCTCAATGATAAGCTTGAAAACGAAATCGCAAACAAAGACTCTCTGCATCGGCAGGTAATGGGTTTCACAGGCCTTCGTCTGGCTTTAATTATTAATTAAGATAAAGATATTTTTTCTAATTTTCATGTTGAAAATATGAAGTCCAAATATCACTTTTCATGATCTTACAATATTGCAATCAAGAGGGAGGTTATTGCAGCCTACGAGGAACTGAGGCTGCACCACTTCATGGAGCGCTTGATTCTGCTGTTCCCATGACAAGCTGACCTGGTGCTTGCGAGCTCATCTCATAGGAAAGAGCAGAGTGTTGGACAGCTCCAAGGCTCTGGCTACCAGTTGATAACAGGGGTTGCTGGCAAACTTAAAAGTGAAGTGCGTAGAATCAGTGTCTCCTGTAGTTTGAAAACCTTATTTACTCCTATTTCTCTGTAGTCCCAGGGAACTGAGAGCTAACCAGAAAATCCTGCATCAGTCATCTTGAAAATAAAGTATCCGGTATTTAATAAGGAGCATTGTTTAACCAAAAATAAAATATTAGGCTGTTATTAAAAGGGATACTAGGAATAACTTTTACCAGGCTACGCTAGTGTGATATAGTTTGAGGGTTTAGAGCATGTATGTATGTCCATACGAAGGAGATGTGGACAGATGTTAGCTGCTTAGCAGCTAAAAACTTTTAGGTGTTTTAAAAAAATTCTTCTATGTTCAAGTTTTTAGAGTTAAGAAGTTTTTTTGTTTTTTTTTTTTAACCTTTGTTTCGTTTATTCTATTTTTTATGTGGTGCTGAGGATCGAACCCAGGGCCCCCCACATGCTAGGTGAGCGCTCTACAGCTGAACCACAACCCCAGCCCCAAGAAGGTTTTTAAAAAAGAAGAAGAAATGTGCCTTTAGAAACTCTGCTGAGCAGCTCATCTGGCTCACAAGAGCCCTGGGCCACACACAGGCGGCTTGTGGCAGGAGGCATGGCCTCCAGGTGTGGGCTGGTTGCTTTTGGCGAGGTTGGTACTAACCCCTCCCGCCTTGATTTGTCACTGAGAATGAGGGGGCTCTTAGAGAAAACTTGTTTTCCTTAAGGTCAGGGACCTTCATTTGTTCTTAAGAAATCACTTTCTTAAGAAAATAGCATGGGGCTGGGGATGTGGCTCAAGCAGTAGCGCACTCGCCTGGCATGCGTGCTGCCCAGGTTCGATTCTCAGCACCACATACAGGCAAAGATGTTGTGTCCGCCGAAAAATAAAAAATAAATATTAAAATTCTCTCTCTCTCTCCTTAAAGAAAAGAAAAGAAAATAGCAAATAGGTTGTCAAGGGGAGTTTGGGGCTTGGAGGTCAAACCTGATAAGCAGGGCCAGAGAAGCCTGGCCTGAGCGGGCCACCTGAATAGCCCAGTCTGCCAAGTGGTGACAGAAAGCACTAGACAATTCCCACGTTTTGACGCTGGGCTCTCTTCCACAGACAGAGGATAAAAACCGGCAATTGCAGGAGCGCCTGGAGCTGGCGGAGCAGAAGCTGCAGCAGACCCTCAGGAAGGCTGAGACGCTTCCGGAGGTGGAAGCGGAGCTGGCCCAGAGGGTGGCGGCACTCTCCAAGGTGTGCGGGTGGCTCTGGTCCCATGGCAGGACTGTAGCTGTCAATCAGTGCAACTGGACCCATGTGTAGCTCAGATTTGCTCTCAGTGCCTTGCCTGGACGGGATGCCTTTTAAATGTCAAACCTGTCCTTCTTTGTCATCTCCTGAACCTCCCTCCAGTTCCTTCAGGTACATACCACATAGGCTAGAGGTTTTCATAAAAGAGGATAGTTTTTTCTCAGAAAAAGAAAAATGCCATTCTCTTTAAAGACAGACTTGTCAAACTTTTAATTTTATTCTTTTGGAATAAAAGTATAGTTTTTTGTTTGTTTTTGAGGTGGGGTCTCATTGTGTTGTGCAGGCTAGCCCTGAATTCCTAGCTCAAGTGATCCTCGTGCCTTGACCTCCCCAGTACCTGGAGCTGTAGCCACGGGCCACCATGCCTGTCTTTAAAAATGACTTTTTGCTGGATGTGGTGCCTGTAATCCCAGCAACTCAGGAAGCTGAGGCAGGAGGATGACCAGATTGAAGATAGCCTCAGCAGCTTAGCAAGACCCTATCTCAAATGGAAAAATAAAAAGGTTTTAAATATACACAGTGGTTAAATGCCCCTGGGTTCAATCCCCAGTACCAAAAAAAAAAAAAAAAAAAAAAAGTTTTTTGAGTAGCAGCCATTCCTCTGTTGACCAGCTCTTGGCGAGGCACATGCAGGAACACTCCCTTCCCTTGGTCCTCAGGTCCCTGGGAGAAGCAGGCAGTGAAGAGGCTGCTCCAGAGTGATGTAGTAGGTGCTCAACTCAGGCATCTACACAGGCCCTGGGAGGCCTCCCTGCCAGACCCCCGGCCTTCCTGGGGGTAGGAAGTACTTAGTGCTTCAGGGCAGGAGGCACCAGCCAGCCTTGTCCCCTGGCAGGGATCCTGCTCGCCTTGGCTAGGAGGCAGTCTCCTACTGGGGAGAGTTGGGGAGAGGGGTCCTTGGACAGAGGTGCAGTGTCCTGTGGCTGAGGCAGTCTTGAGGCAGGCGGGTGGCAGCCAGACTTGCCTGCCTGTCCCATGAAGCAAGAGTGTTGGCCCACTGTGACCACCTGCTCCCTTGGTGATCCCCTTTTAAATTCTCGGTTTCTTCTCTTCCTGCTTTCTTTCCTGTCCTTGTCGGCTTTGTAGTCTGACCCTTTGTCTTCTGGGAGCTCTGCTGCTAAGGAAGCTAAAGTGTTGGAACTTACTTCCAAGCTTAGGAAGGTAGACGTGTGCCTTGCTCCTTCCCGTGCTTGCTGCTTTCTGCTTTACGTGCTGACTGACCAGCAGTCTGAGGATGGGGAAGTCACGGGTCGCTGAGGTCAGGCACGTGGTGGGGGGCACTGAGCCGTCGTCAGCACCGCGGGCTTCAGAGACAGCGCTCAGGGCCGGTTGTCTCACGGTTAGCCCTTGCAGCCGCGGGGATAGTGTGCACAGGGTGAGCCTCACATGAGGCCGCCCCACCGAGCATGCCACGCTTGCTGCTGTTGCTGCAGTGGGACACAGCATGCCACCCACAGAGGTGCGTGTGCGACACTCACGGCGTCTCTGACAGGCTGAAGAGAGACACGGTAACATCGAAGAAAGGCTGCGGCAGATGGAGGCGCAGCTGGAGGAGAAGAATCAGGAGCTGCAGCGGGTGCGTACACGCTAGAGCCGTGAGGGGCGCAGAGCCTGCTGATGTGTGCAGCCTGGCTGGCAGCAGGAGCCTGTGCCCACAGGCAGGTCTGCGGAGGCAGACTCTGCTTCTCTCGCCCACAGGGAGCTGCTCCAGGCACATGTGGGCTTCATGGGAGTCCCTCAAAGCTGTGTGCTAGCTGGGGGTGCCTTGAAGTGTAGAGCCAGGTCCCCATCCAAGGTGAGGCACACCTGCTCAGGGTGCGACACTGAAGTCCCCAGTTCAGGTCAGAAGCCTGACCTCTGTCCCAAATCCCGGGTTATCACACAATGGCAGATGCCGGGGTGGACATTTCAGGGCAAGAGGAACACCCGAGATGGCCTGTGGTGAGAGCATTAGGACACAGTGCCGCAGAGGTGTATCTCTGAGTCCTGAGTTTTCCTGGAACTGGGCGGGTGGCGGGGGGTGCATGTAGGGCAAGGTCAGGATGCAGGAGGCCCAAGTTCAGGCTGGATTCTACCTGTGTGAGTGAGTGGAGGAGGCACGGACATCTGAGTGTCGAGCCGATGCACCTCACCTCAGCCAACTTTCTGACATTAATTTAAGGTAGTTAGGTTTTATTTTCCCAAAATTCTGTGTTCGTGGCCGTGCGCTTTAGAGCTTTGGAAGAGTTTCCAGGAGATGGTTTTGATGCCTGCCTAAAGATTGCATCCTAGGCAGCCCTCTCCCTCCACTCACGTGCGCACTTTGATCTCATGGGTAGAGTGACATTATGTATTAGAGGACATACATCATTACTGTCAAAACCAGTTCATGAAGTTGTGAAGGATAGACCTTGGGATCAGAATATTTCTACCAGTTAAAAATAAACATTAAGCTGTTTTGCTTTAAAAATACTCAGATGTTGTTAGATGCCGTGGTCGACACCTGTGATCCCAATGACTTGGGGGCTTAGGGTCTCAGGTTTAAGGCCAGATCAGCAATCTATCGAGGCCCAGTCTCAAGATAAAAAGGGTTGAGGAGGTATCTCATTGGTAAAGCATCCCTGGGTTTAATCCAACCCACCCCACCCACCCGCCAAAAGTTAGATGCTGACAGGAAACAAACATCTACCAACAAGGAATCTCAGGTATTCTGTATCCTGTGTGATGTGTCCTCCTTTAGATAAGGACTGTTGCTGTATGTGAGGCACATTGTGAGGGTTGTATATTTAAGATTTGTCCCTGAATTTTCCATATCCATGAGTTGTTCGATTGGCACATGGAAGTCCACAGGATTGGCAGCCGGAAGGAGCAGCTGGAGCGTGATAGCAAGTGAATGGCTCACTGTGGTCCTTGGTACTTTTAAAGTAATGCTCCTACGTCTGCTCAAAGTCTCAAGTCTTTGTTGGTCCTATTTTAGGCGAGACAGAGAGAAAAAATGAATGAAGAACATAACAAACGTCTCTCAGACACTGTTGACAAGCTCCTTTCAGAATCCAACGAGAGGCTGCAGCTCCATCTGAAGGAGAGGATGGCTGCGCTGGAGGACAAGGTGAGTGCTGGGCAGGCCCTGCAGGGCCTCCCTTCCAGAGCAGCCATTACCCTCCTCTCCAGGAGAAGGCAGTGGGGCTGGGGGTTCTGCTGGGGGGGGGGGGGGAGGGCACGGCAGTCTCCGGGCTGCACACAGCCTTACTCAAGCATGAGTGGCAAGTTGTCTGTCACTCTGGCTCCAGGACAGGGGTAGGTGAGCAGTTTCTATAAAGGGCCAGATGGTGAGCA
This sequence comes from Ictidomys tridecemlineatus, assembly GCF_052094955.1. Lineage (NCBI taxonomy): Eukaryota > Metazoa > Chordata > Mammalia > Rodentia > Sciuridae > Ictidomys > Ictidomys tridecemlineatus. The sequence continues at coordinate 4,243,242 of NC_135480.1, read as the reverse complement.
TTTTAGGCTAATTTTAGTAATCATGAATAATTTAGTAAAATAACTTCACACTAGTTAGTAATCAGCACAGAAGCAGCCGCAGACAGCTCACAGGTGAACGGTGCAGCTTTTTTCTGATTGGCTTGTATTGGGCGACGGCCTGCACTGCCATATCACTGAGCCCCATCTCTCTCCTCTGCTCTTCTGTGGAAGTTGATCTGGTCTTGTTCATACACACAACGCATGGCGTGGTAGGAGAGATGGAATCAACTAAAACCAGACACTCCCATCCCAGGCCCCGCCTTCCGTCTCCTCACCGGCTTGGAAGGAGGTCTCAGCCCTGCCTATGGGGCTCACATCTCCCAGGAGCTGTTCCCTGTGTCTCCAGCTGAGCTGGGATTGGGTGTGCTAGTGGACATGTGCGTCCCTGGAAGTGCAGCTGGGAAGTGTCCCTAGACTGGCATTCACCTGGGTCATGCAATTTGAAAAGATCAGTGGTAATTACTCCTCATTAGGGGACACGTTTATTTTACACAAAACTAGTTACAAAACGCATTATTGGATGCCGCACAGAATGGCTCACTTTAAGGTAGAGGAATGTTTTTAGCTTTGATTCTAATTTTACATTTGAAACTTAACTTCAGGTTTCAATTGATCAGTAAATTGCACAGCCTCGTAGTCGGTGTAATCTAGTTTATCTGATTAAAGTGAACTGAACCCATGAACCTGGCTACGAGCCTACCTACATTTAGCAGCTGGGTCAGTAAAGGAGGGCATTTACATGGCGAGAAGGATTATCAGATGCCGTCACCTTGGAGTCGGCATCCAGCCCTGGGCCTGGGCACTGCTGCCTGGCACACCCAGCAGTTCCTTCCTTCCCTGTGCTGCTTTGTCTTTTACACAAAGGCAGCTGTAGTGTGTCACCCAGGACATTTTAAAGTCTCAACTGATGGATGCTCTCTCTTTCAGAATTCTCTACTGCGAGAAGTTGAAAATGCAAAAAAGCAATTAGAAGAAACACAACATGATAAGGTACTTAAATGCTCTGATTCATTGAGAAACCCGTTAAGAGCTGAATTGAGTTACTGTTATCACAGATATGTGGTGCAAGTTGAGAGAAGCTTAGCTTACAGCTCTCCTAGGCTACTAACACAAAATGTGTGCCTTTGTATTTGAGATACAAGTGTATGAGGCTAATATAATAGCAGAGACCTTTCATCAGGAACAGAGCTGTTGCTGGGTATGGTAGCACATGCCCAGAATCCAAGCAACTCAGGAGGCTGAGGCAGGAGGGTTGTAAGTTTGGGGCCAGCTTCTGCAACTTAGTGAGACCTTGGCTGAAAAGATAAAATGAGTTGGGAACATAGCTCAGTGGTTTAGTGCCTATGGGTAAATTCAGCCTCTAGAACCAAAAAGAAAATAAAAATATACAGTGTGGGCTGGGGTTGTGGCTAAGGGTAGAGCCCTTGCCTAGCACCTGTGAGGCACTAGGTTCGATCATCAGCACCACATTAAGAAAATAAAGGTATTGTATCTGTCTACAACTAAAAAAATTAAAAAATAAAAAGTGCTTTTAGGGCTTGGGGGCCAATTTAGTGGTAGCACATTGCCCAGTGTGCTCCAGGCCCTGGGTCCATCCCCAGCACTGAAACAAACCAGCCGAACACAGCTGTCCAGCAGAAATACAATGTAAACCACTTGTGTGATTTTCAACTTTTTAGTATCCACGTTCAAAAAAGTATAAATAAGTATGTAAAAGTAATTTACTTAATAGTGTGTGAGAATGTCACGATTTTGTTTATTAATGGAAAACATTAGTGAGCTACTTAGGTTCGTCTCATGTTCCACTTTGAATTCTGGACCCCATGGGCACAGCAGGTCAGTTGGGGCTGTGTTTTGAGGGCTCCGTGGTCACATGCAGTCAGTGGCCACTGTGTGGCAGTGCAGAACTGGAAGTGAGAGAAGGCCTGCAGGGGTGGCCAGGCAGAGTCCTGGATGCCCCGCTCCCTCCTGGGAGTCCTGCTTTCTCTCCTCAACCCTCCTCTGATGGTCTGCTGTTTATCCCCTGTGTGACTTTATAGTCACTGAGCGTCATGGAGAAAATTGTCCCCGAAGGAAAATGTTAGGCAGTTGTAACTAGTAATTTAGCCCGTTACGGTTATGTTTGATATCTGTGCACATTTGTTGCAAGTAGTCTGGAAACCTGAAAGACATCCTTGCAATGTGAGTCCCTGACTATTTTATAGGACCAGCTCGTCTTGAACATCGAGGCCTTGAGGGCTGAACTAGACCAGATGAGACTGAGAGGTGCTTCACTTCATCATGGGTATGGTATTGACAGACCTGCAAGTGTGTTCTAGCCTGTCCTGGCCTGTGGGTAGCCGAGCTGGGTGTAGCGCCAGCCTCACTGCAGGACATTGGTGGCTTAGTAGCAGCAAGAGTGCAGAGGGACTGTGTCTCCAGAGGTGGGGCTTGAGCCAGGAGACAGGGCCCTAGCAAACCTGGACACATAGGAGGCGTTTTGGAAGGTGGGGAATGCCTGGTTTGTCTTTGGGCACATTAGGTGCCTCAGGGAGGGCGGCACTGATGGTGTGGGGACCGGAGGACAGAACCCAGGGTAAGAGGTGAAGCATGCTTTCCCCGGAGCAGAAGCCATTCACACAGGGAGACACGGCCGAGGGAGGAGCTGATCCAGCCAGAGCTTGGGTTCTTTGACCTTCGCGGGTTTGGCGGAGCATTTCTATTTATTTATTTATTTTGGTACTGGGAATTGAACCCAGTGTCACTCTACCGTTGTACTACATCCTCAGCCACTTTTATTTGATTTATTATTTAAAAAAAAAAATGTTTTTAGACGTTGGTGGGCCCACGTGCCTCACACATGCTAGTCAAGTGCTCTATCACCGAGCCACAACCCCAGCCCCAATCACTTTTATTTTTTGAGATAGGGTCTTGCTAAGTTGCTTAGGGCCTCACTAAGTTGCTGAGGCTGGCTTCAAATTTGTGATCCTCCTGCCTCAGCCTCCTGAGCCATGGGGATTATAGGTGTGCGCCACTGTGCCAGCTGGAGCTCTACTTGTTTTGAAGCACTGAAGTTGTGAGATACATTCATTTTAAAAGCACTTGAGATAGGACTTTGCTTTGGCCGGTAGAGGACTGGGTCACCTGTCTTGGGAATGACCCCAGTAAAGTGCTCGGCACACAGAGCTTCTTGTCTTTTTCTTTCTCGTCATTCAGAGGCAGTCTGATTAAGAGTACCTTTTTTTGGTCATTGTTTCTTTGAGGAAAATGGTCATTGAGTGAAAGTTAAACCTCAGCTAAAGTTTCTGAAGCGGTCAACTGGTGTCGGGCAGGTGCAGGAGACAGCACAGTGGTGGTGTAGGGGGAGTGTGGAGCCTGGTGGGCGTTCCTGCACTTGCAGACATTGGGCATTGTGTACCATGGCCTGGCCCACAAGACACGATCAGACAGAGCCAGAACACGCTGTGTGGAAACCAGGGGCTGGGCATCCAGGACAAGGGCCGCCTACCCACAGAGGGACGTGCTGTGGTCACGACAGGAGTCGCGGAGAGGTGCTGTTGCTGGTTGGAGCCAGTCAGTGGTGTCTGGTGCCCGCACGACTCTCGGGAGGCCACTGTGTGTGTGCCGCTTTCTGGAACAACAGAGGGAAGCAAAGAGGTAGACGGGCAGTAGAGCAGGCAGTGTTTCAAGATGGAGAAGGGTGCCTGTGTTTGACAAGGGAAAGAAGAAGGGGAGAGGACATGTTTGCTCGGGAGCCCAAGGGGCCAGGCAAGGTAGACCGCCTCACACTGAAGAGGTGAGGCAGAGAGGGTCCCGCTGTCCCCGGAGGCTGGCCTGCAGAGTCCACACCTGTCAGCTTAGAGAGGAGCAGTCAACAGTGGGGATGGTTGGGCCAGGAGGAGGGGTGGGAGAGTGAGCTGAGAGTGCCTGCCCGGGGAGTGCCAGGCCCCAGGGCTTCCCCAGGGGCCTGGGAAGTGCCTGCTGTCGGCTGTGTGGAGGGGAAGGTGAGCAGGAGAAGGGCATCGTGATTAGGAGGCGCGGTGGCTCCCCAGGACCTGCGTGCCCCCTAGAACCACCAGCAGATTGCCTGCAGAAGGCCTATGAAGAAGGAGCAGGCTGATGGTCAGGAGCAAGGGAGCAGGTGAGAAGCAGCTGCAGGGCTCGACGTCTTTCCAGGATGTCAAGCAGGGAGAGGCTGTGAGCCCTGAGAGGAGCTGGCCTGCCTTTCAGGCCCTGTCTGCAGGGCTGCTGAGGGTCCTGAGGCTCGCCTGCATGACTTCCTGTGAGCAGATCTTTGCCTCTGAAGGATTTCTGAAATGAAGGCACAATGTCTTTGTTTGACAAGGATCCAGAGGTTCCGAGGATGCAGCCTCCGGGCTGCTGCAGTGAAGGCGGTGGTGGGCTCTGTGTGGTTGACCCCTGATGCTCCCTCCTCCTCCTCAGGCCTTGGCCAGTGGGCACAGCGGGTCTCTTAGCTGCTTCACCCAGTCACCCAGCCTGCTCCGTCCTGAGGACTCTGCAGCCCAGAGTGTTGGTTTTGTCACCGGACCTGCATACAGGTCTGGAAACAGACACACAGCAGGCTAAGCCACACAGATGTGCAGCCAGGGCCTCCCAGGAACGCTTGTGTCTGACAGCTGTCACACCATGGATCTTGGCACTGTTGGGGAAGCCACAGAGCACTACAAGGCCAGAGTGGTATCCAGGTGCACCTCTTGCCAGCCGTGGGAAAGTACGGTGGAAATGCAGCCCCGTGGCCTTGTGCTGGAGAGGGGTTCTCTCTGCAGACAGAGGCTGGAGGCCTGTCTTCCTCCGTGCCAGTGGCCTCTGTGTGGGTTTTCCTGTGGTGATTGACGTTTTTCACACAAGGCCTAAAAGACTGGAGTGGAAATGCTGGCTGGGAGCAGGCAGCATGTGGCTCTGAGGGCACACCAAGGAGGTGCCTGCCTCAGTCTGCCTGCTGACGCCTTGCCTTCTGACAGGGGCGGCCTGCTTGTCGAGAGGCGCTTGCTAGGTCCCTCCTCTAACACCTTCCTTTGTTTCCTGTTTCAGCCGCCCCCACCTGGGCAGTGTCCCAGACTTCAGGTTCCCTGTGGCAGATGGGCACACAGATGCCTACAGCACCAGTGCAGTGTTACGGCGCCCCCAGAAAGGCCGGCTGGCAGCGCTGCGGGACGAACCTTCCAAGGCAAGGCCTGGTGGGCGTGCCTCTGCTCGCAGGGGTGCCTGCTTGTCCTGAACCGGAGCTCTCCATAGGTCTCTCTCTCCCTTTTCTTGCCCCACTTTCCTCTTTCTGGCTAAGAGTCTACTTTTAAGTCCCTTGTGCCCTTTTTCTTTCTTTTTAAATATTTTTTAGTTGTTGGTATATCTTTATGTTTTATTTATTTATATGTGGTGCTGAGGAACCCAGGGCCTCACGCATGCTAAGCTAGCACTCTGCCACTGAGCCCCAGCCCCAGCCCTCACCCCCACCTTTTTTTTTTTAAAGAAAAAAACAGTCTACTCGCAAGCACAGTGCTGATGCTTGCCTGTTGAAGGGTGATTGAGAGTTAAAGGGTGCACTTGTGTTTCTGGTAGTGTGCTGCCTGGGGTGATGGACTCACAAGAGAAAAGGGGTACCTTGGCTCATGGTCTTGGGACTTTTAGTCCTTGGTCCTTGGCCCTGTGGCTTTGAGTGAGGGGCACATCACAGCAGGAGCGTGTTGGAGCAAAGCCTCTCACCTCAGGAACTGAAAGGAAGGGCCAGGTTCCCTCAGTCTCCTGGAGGGCAGCCCCTAGTTCCTGAGTTCCTCCCACCCAGCCCACCTCCCAGAGGCTCCTCCACTGTCCAGTGCACCAAGCTGGGGGGCCCACACCTTCATCCTGTGGTCTGTCGCACAGCCTGCATCTGTGAACTGCTGGTAGTTGAGCACCACTCCATGGACCCCTCGGCACAGGGCTGCTGTGTGCACAAAACAGGCACAGTGTCCGTGACAGGGCATAGCCCAGTGGGGACATGCAGGAAAAAGAGAGGTGTGGCGGTGCTGGCCTTGCCGCGCTGTGTGCGGGTCAGTGCAGAGCCCAGCGGCTCAGACAGTGAGCATTCCTTGCTCAGTTGTGGGGCCAGGCGCGGCCTGGCAGGATGGCCTCAGCTTGGGGGCACGTGTGGTCACAGGTTGCTGTCTGTACAGGCTCCAGGGGGGAGCCTGTGCTTCCAGGTGCCCACACAGCAGTGGGTAGAGGCCTCAGGCCCCTGCTGTGTGCACCCTGGGGTCCTCAGAGCACCTTGCTGATCCTCTCAGAGCCCATGCTCTTTCATGTTGTGGGAGTCTCACATCATTGCTTCCCACTTTGCTTTCCTCATTCCCGTGAGTTACTGAGTCCTGCCCTCACTTGGGGGTGGTAGGAATCATCCTCCACCTCCCGCAGAGAGAAGCAGTGGAGAGAGTGGGCGTGTTCCTGAATCGTGCCAGCATGCTGGTGGCACGGGCCAGAAGCAGGGAGGGGAGCCAGGCTCTCCTGAGTTGTAGAGTGAGAAAGGGAATTCTGAACAGCATAGCCAGGGCACTGTCAGCAGGGCTGTGGAGGAGGAAGGAGGAGAGAAGCCCTCCTGATGTGTCATTAACACCAGCAAGGTTTGCTGAAGGTTGGGTACAGTGAGGGAATGAGGAGACCCATGTGTCCCAAGGTCTGGGCTGCAGCACTGGGAAGGACGGGATCTATTTCTCAGGTGAGAAAAGCTGCAGGTTTCTGGGGAGGCTCTCTAAGTCGAGCCTTGTGGAATTCAGGTGGTCAGACCTGTCCTGCAACCAGGAGGAAGTGTGGGGCAGGCCATTGTGTACAGCCTGGAGCCCAAGAGAGCAGTCTAGAAGTAGAGAGAAAAAGTTAGGGGCTCGGGCTGGGGCTCAGGGGTAGAGCACTTGCCTAGCATGTATGAGGCCCTGGGTATCCTGAGCACCATATATTAAAAAAGGGTATTTTGTCCACCTACAACTAAAAATATTTAGCAAAAAAAAAAGACCTTAGGTGTTATGAGCAAACAGATGGTAGAGAAAAGGCATGAGACAAGTTGAAGTCATACTCAGAAGCTCTCAGGTCACGTCACTATTCAGGGATGGACCATGGCGTGCTCCAGAATGACAGGTTGAGCAGGAGCTGCATGGGACAGAGTGGCTCAACAGGTGGGGGTGTCCCTTACCACCTTGCAGGCTCCAGAGTGGGAGGGGTGGGGCAGTAGAAGTGGCTAGCTGGGGAAGCTTTACTTCAGTGGGGCACAATGGGCTGGGGCTACCAGGACTTGGGGATAAAGGTCTCGTGGCTTCTGTTTGGCATTTTCAGATGGGAGTGAGAGAGAACTTCCTGATGCTGATGGGGTGATCCAGAGCGAGGGCGCAGTGACGGCAGATGTGTTGTCTGGGTGGGGACAATACTTCAGAGGAGGGTGGCAAGGGAGGGATCTGGGCTTTGTGTCTGGGGCTGGAGTGTGTGTTTGGGGATGACATTATCACACAGAGGGGCATGACATGCCCGGTGCACATGCTTATCCTATGTTCTGGCAGCAAGAGCCTTTTCTAGGTTTTCTGGAGAAAACCCCACCCTCTGCCTCACCACAGCCTGGGTGCGGGAATTGGCACCTGAAGGGCTTGCTCCTTTCCCCCTGGGGTTCTTCCCTCCTTGTGCTTTCCCTGGGAACTCAGATCCACCCTGTCATTGATGCCACTTGTGAAGTGTGAAGGCTACCCCTATACCAGCTGCTGAGCATTTAGATCATTTTCTTCCCATAAGCCGTTTGGGGCATTGATACCACTGTACTCTTAACTTTCAGTGTTTGTCTGACTCCGCCATCTCCCACCTGTGGGTCGTCATAGAAACACCCCCCACCACACACACACCTGGACCTTAGTAGCACCAGGCAGTCTAGGGAACAGGGTGTCCTCCTGCTCCCCGTTTCTGTACCATGGGCATGACCTATTGTTCCAAACAGTTTGGGTCCTCCATAGGTTTTTAAATTTCTGTTGAGTGTCTTTCAAGTTCCTTGATGCGTGTGGTTGCCCTCGGTCTGCTGAGCTTCACTTTTCTTGCTTACAGGTACAGACTCTCAATGAGCAGGATTGGGAGCGTGCCCAGCAAGCCAGCGTCTTGGCAAACGTGGCACAAGCGTTTGAGAGTGACCTTGATGTGTCTGATGGGGAAGATGACAGGGACACTCTGCTCAGCTCAGTGGACCTGTTATCACCCAGCGGGCAGGCTGATGCGCAGACGCTGGCCATGATGCTTCAGGAGCAGCTGGATGCCATCAACAAGGAGATCAGGTATGTGAGGGAGCTCGTGAGCTCAGAAATGCCGGGGAAGTTGGGGCTGGCATCTGGTAGGTGTTCCGCTTTAGGAATTGTAGCCTGGCTTGCTTGCTGTGGGAGGTGAACGTATTAAATCTCTTCCCCAGATACCCATGAAGCACCTGGAGAGAGCCGGGGTGCAGGGTGCTCAGTGCCCCTTGGTGAGGGTCCTGAACCGGTCTGCTCCCCTGCTGTGCAGGAGTGTGCCTGAGGGATAGATCTGGGTTGTGCAGGGGCTGGGTGTGCCCCTGGGAGGGAGGAACTGGAGCCTTCTGTTGCCTCGCGCCAGGCAACAGGGGCACTGGGCAGGAGCAAAGGCAGAGGGTGAGGCTGGTCGTGAGAAGCCTCTCCAGCCTGCATGTCCCTGAACTCGGGATACCTCAGTGCTGAGCGGGTATGGGTGCCCATCGTGTCGCTAGCAGGCAGAGGAGGGCTTGAGGTTGTGCATTCCCACTCCTTGCCTTTCCCTGTGTTGAGTTGCACAGCACATGAGGACGAGGTTCAGTGGCACCCTGGGGTACACCATTAGTGTCTCATCACACATCAAGTTAGTGGTGGCAGCAGGAAGTTTACAACCCGGCGGCTGGAGTGGAGTCCAGGAACTGCCCCTGATGACGCAGCTCACAGGGCCCTCTCCGGGACTCAGCAGTGTCAGGGCCCACAGCCTGGCCTGGACTGAGATGGAGAGCAGCATGAGGCCCTGTTGGGGAGGGATGGTGTCCTCTTGGGTGGTGGCTGTCCTGCTGCCTGGACACTGGGCTGCCTGTGGTCTGGACACAGACCAGCCTGCAGGTGTCGTGTTCAAGACCAGAGGGCTCAGAAAGAGGAGCGCCACCCTGCCAGGAAGCGAGAAAGGAGAGTGGCCTTGACCTGGCAGGAAGTGTGAAAGGAGAGTGGCCCTTACCTTTAATCTTCACAGCGTGCTGCTGGGTGAGAGTGACTCTTCTCTCACTACAGGTCGGCCTGGTGTGAATGCTAAGGTCTCTCCACTGACTTGTAGGTTTCCTTCTGTTGATAGTTTTCTTAGAATACCTAAGAGAACTTGACTCTGGAAGGGTTACTGCAAGGTTTCTGTGTTAGCAGTCTGGTACTAAAATTGCTACTCCCTCACGCACAGTGCTGTAGAGGAGAAGAACGTTAATCTTCACTTCCGCATTAGTGTAGCCTGAGACAATGACACAGATCCAGGAACCCACACAAGGCTGATAGAGAGGTCCATCAGGCAGTGGTCATGTTCAAATTCAGACTTGAAAAGCCCAGCCTGTTCTTGTTTAGTCTGGTGGGTTAAATGTTGGAGACTCATTGCCTTGGGCACCAGTTCTTTTGATCAGACTTCCTGACTTCAGTGAGGGTGCGTGTGGATAAATGGACAGCTTCCCTCTGGGGACAGGGAGGTAAGAGCTGTGTCCAACTGTCTCAATTAGGGACCGCCACAGAAAACGTCACCAGCCAGCCTCCTCCAGAATTGTGGAGTGGATAAGTCAAATGACCCGTGGTGCCACTAGAATCAATCTAACAAGACTCAGTGGAAGGTCTACCTTTCCTTGCTCTAAGTCCAGTATGTTAAAAGAGATAAAAAGTAGATGATTCTGCCGGAGCCCCTTCCGACTGGCGGTGGCTCGCAGTCATCAGCGTATGAGCAGAGTTTTCATCTGACTGTTTGCTAATAGAGGGAGGTGACCACTTTTGTTTTTGTTTTAGGTTGATACAGGAAGAAAAGGAAAACACAGAGCAGCGGGCAGAGGAGATCGAGAGTCGAGTCGGCAGTGGAAGCTTGGACAACCTTGGTCGTTTTAGATCAATGAGCTCCCTTCCCCCCTACCCTGCTTCCTCCCTCGCTGGCTCCTCCCCCCCAGGCAGTGGGCGCTCCACCCCAAGAAGGGTCCCTCACAGCCCCGCTCGGGAGGTGGACAGGCTGGGCGTCATGACACTGGTGAGTGGGGCCTTCCGGGCTGCCCGCCCTAGCGCACCTGTGTGGCTGTTGCTGGCTGTGCATTTGCCTCTTGTACGGCAAAGGAGGTCGGGTACGATTGTCACCCTAAGTGGTTCAGGACTTTTCAAACTAACTAGTACTCAGTCATTCAGCTTCACCGAGTGACTTTAATATTGGGTGGCCAGTTAGCCAGCCCTCGTGTGTTGGTGTGGCACTGGGTATGGGCTTTGTACAAGGTGGACAAAAAGGCACTTGTCCAGCTCTGGAGGTCAGACAGTTAATAAGAAAGAGGAGCGCAAGAGCCCAGCATGGAACCACCATGCTAGCACGAGGTGTGGCCCTCACGGCGGACTGCCTTCTGCTTTCCAAGATGCAGGTGGGCACCTTCTGTCAACAGCTGGCTCCCTTGTGTCCTGGAGGTGCAGGGACCTTGTGCTGTTGGCAACACTCATAGACCTGAAGAGCGTTAGTGGCTCTCCTGTCACCTGGGTTGCCTGAGGCCTTGCTCCTTTGTGGCACTTGCACAGTTTTCCTGTTGCCGGCCTTTCCATTTCAGTTGCCCGGGAGCCAGCAAGTGGTTAGCCAGTGGTGGGCTAAGGGCAGCCTGACTGGTGGTGTTTGACACAGCTTGCACACTCTGCAGCCCTGACTAGTTAGGGACATTTTAAACTCCCTGACAGCCTCATCCGTGGTTCTTCTCAGCTTCCCCAGGCGGCTTGTGGCCTGCCTCCTAGTTCTGTAATCCAGAGTGCTGGCTGGCAATCTCTCTGCCTCCCTGTTGGTTTTGATTTCCTGCGTCATCTTGCGCTGTCGCATCTGTCAGTCTGTAGTGGGTGGGTCCATGCAGCTCTCCTGCTGGCCCATCCCTATGCCCTGGCAAGTGCATCTGTGCTGGACGAGGGTGGCTAGTGCATGGTTGGGCTTTCTCTTGTTTTTTAAAAAATGGGTATTTTTAAGTAGATGCAGGCATAGTGCACGTGATTTTTACTCAAAATGCTTAGGAGCTGCATGATTCATCAGTGAAGTGTCTCCTGTATTAAGAAGCAATCTAAGTGTAGAGTGAGTAGAAATTTTATAGGTACACTTTATGGCTGTGGTGGTTGTGTTCAAGATAGGAAATCTCATCAACTCACTGAACGCATCCCACTGCCTGTATTAGATGTTTTAAAATTAAAATATCTTCCATGAGTCATCAGATATGAAGATTCTACACAATACCATGCTAACTTTGGCTCTTATATATTTGCAGAGAACACCTTGCTTTAAATAACAGATTTATTTATATTTTAAATATCTTTTTAGTTGTAGATGGATATAATACCTTTATTTTATTTATTTATTTTTATGTGGTGCTAAGGCTTGTACCCAGGACCTCACACGTGTGAGGCAGGTGCTTTACCACTGAGCCACAGCCCCAGCCCCCCAGGGTAGATTTATTTCTGAGAAATTGTAAATCAAATTTTAGGTAAGGATTTTACATTAATGTCTAGTAGATGATTAGGTTTGTCTGATTTTATAATAGGTCTTGCAGTCACTTCTTGTCAATTAGAATAACACTTTTAATTACGATGTTTCTTACTAAAGAAAACTAAGTGGTGGAGAGATTTGGCTTAGAATAGGTGATTATCAGGGCCCTCATTATACAGAATGCCAGATTTTAATAAATTGCACATGTTCAAATAGAATTTTACCTGGGATAGTAATTTATAATGTTTCTCTGATGACTCTCAACTGGTTTATGTTTAAATTCATGGTGGAAAATGTTCTATCTCAGCTGTTTTTCTCTGAATTCTCTCATGGATGCCTTTGCTATTATTCTGTCTTACTCTGTGTTTAACGTGGAGTCTTTGGACTGTACAGTAAATCTGGCTTCTCTCCATTTCTTTGCACGCATCCGTCAGCCTAGCGACTTACGGAAGCACCGTAGAAAGGTAAATCACTTGTAACCTAAGGTGCCATGAAGAATATCACATTTTACATGAGTGTGACGCTCTGCCATTGTGTGATAATGAATAATTTTTAAAATATTTTTTAAATTGTCAATGGACTTTTGTTTATTAATATATTTATATGTGGTGCTGAGAATTGAACCCAGTGCCTCACACATGCTAGACAAGTGCTCTACTACTGAGCCACAATCCCAGCCTCCCCGAATAATTTATGTTTTAATAGACATGTTTAAGCCAACCCAGCACCTCTCATGGGACTGTTCTATTGGACATAGTCTGTGGGACCCTGGGAAAGTAGAAGGGTTTGCTGTTTTTCCTAGTGTTTTGGGTCTAATTGTTGCATGCTTTGCTCTAATAGACATAGCAGTTGAGATTTAAATACACGGCCCGATGGGAGCAGAGCCGTAGCACGTAGATTTGGGGAGAATGGTTCACCAACAACGTTGCGAGGCAGCAGTCAAATTGGCCTCCACACTGTCTTACTAACCCTCATGCACATCCCTGAGAGGCAGGGACCCTGTTGGTCCCCAGGTCCAGCTGTGAAAACTGTAGGAAGGTGACAGAGTAGTGCCAGAGGGTGACTGCAGCCCATGGTGAGAGGAGTCGCTCCTACTAGCCACCACGCTGGAGCACACCCCCAATTCAGCTGATTTGCACTTGGGTTTGGTTTTGGCAGCAGGACCTGCTTAGTGAGGAAGCAGCACCCAGGGCACTTTAGTGTGCAACCTGGAGCTCGGAGGGGTTCTGAGTGGGTGGCTGTCAGCTCAGCCCAGGTGTGTGTACAGAGAGCTGGGAAAGGCCAGGCACTGCTCACATGGGATTGCTTCCTGCTCTGCTGCAGTGTCACTAGTCAGACTGAGGTGACTTCCACTTTCCTGGCGCTTGTAGAAGAGGCTGAGGTGAACTGGTGGGTGCTGGCACCATGCCCTGCTGAGGAGTGCAGAGGGCAGAGTGCATCCTGGTTGTGAGCCACAGTGTTCCATAGGGTGCTACTGTTAGCAGCTCTGCAGTGGGACAGGCCTTGCTGAGGGACCTTGAGAGGCCATCATGTCCTTTCTTGGCAGCAGGAAAAGGGTGCTAGAAATTGAACCCAGAGCCTTGGGCAGGCTGTGCTTAGCCTATGCTCTGCCACTGAGCTACACCTGAGCCCATTCTGGCTTTTTCTGTCTTATGATTACAATTGGAAATTAGGAAAAGATGCAGAGTTTACCAGGTTTCTGGTAAAGATCATGTCTTACATGAACTCAGCTCCATGTTGCCCTGATCCACTTGGTTTATTGGAGCCACTCTGGAGCTGTACTGGGATTGGTGCACTTTACCCAGTCCCATTATGGAAGAAGCTCGCTGTTCAAGTCCTGTTGTGTGAACAGACCCTGCCTTGTATGTTCCACGGACTCTAGTCCTACTTCAGGCCCAGTAAATGCAAACCGCAAAGCAGGACTGCCTGGACCTCAAAGGGCTTCACCTGTCGCTATGGTCACCGCTCTCTGGTCTCTCTTGGTGCGTATGCACACGCAGTGGTCCACGGCAGGGAACCCTGTTGTTAGAGAGACCCTCTCTCATGACGTGCCCAGGATTAGTTTACCTAAGCCACAAGGAGCAAGCGGTTTAAATTGCTTTTCGGTGCTTCTGGTTCCAGTGTCCAGTCTAGACCCTGAGAAACCCAAGCCACACATTGTCTGGGTCGTGTTCCAGGCTGTTCGTTGCCTTTTTTCCCCTCATAAACAAAAAGGTACTGACACTTGACACAGCCGTCTTTCCCCTCCCTCGAGTTCCCTTGGACGGCACAGGGAGATGAATACACCCGTCCTGTGCTCTTCCTCACTGAGGGTGATGTTATCCTCTTCAGTGGATGAGGGTGCGGTTGGCAGACAGTGACCAGGTCCTGGCTGCTCCTGGGTGATTGTCCTGGATGTGCCTCGGGCTTCGGGGAGGGCAGAGCCTGGCGCTGAGGGAGGAGGTCCTGGCAGCCCTGTGTCTGCCTGGGTCCCCAGGCTCACTGTCCTGGAGGCAGGCTCTGAGTCAGTGGCTCTGTGCTGTGGGTGCTCCGTGGTCCTGCTTCTCCTGGACTGAACAAAGCCTTCTCTGCTGGGTAGAAAGTATAGCTGATGGGTTTTCAAGTAGGTTTAGGATTATAATTTAAGGCTAAGGGCTCTTTGATTTTTTTCTTTTAAACAAACTACTGTTCACTAATCTTGCTCGTATTTTACCCCCTTAGTTACCAGCTTCCAGGGAAGAGGTACGAGATGACAAGGCCACTATCAAATGTGAAACCTCCCCGCCCTCTTCCCCGCGATCACTGCGGCTGGACAGGCTGCACCGAGGGGCCTTGCATGCAGCTAGCCAGGAGGACGTCAGGGACATACGAAAGTAAGCAGAGAGCTGGGCACAGTGGCACATGCCTGTAATCCCATGGCTCAAGAGGTGGAGGCAGGAGGATTGCAAGTTCAAAGCCATAAGTTGCTAATTTAGAGAGGCCTTAAGCAACTCAGCGAGACTCTGTCTCTAAATAAAATAAAATATGGCCCAGGGGTTAAGCACTCCTGGGTTCAATCCCTGGAACCAAAAAAAAAAAAAAAAGGTAAGCAGTGAGGTCTGCAGCCACACCTAAGCAGGGCAGGGTGCACTGCCTGGTCCTCTGAGCCTCTGCCCACCTGCTTTGCTCGTCATCCCTGACACGGATGCCTCGAGAAACCTTAGTGTTTCCAGGTGTGGGGGCACAAGCCCACGACCTTAGCTGCTTGAATGGCCCAGGCAGGAGGATGGCAAGTTCAAAGCCAGCCCAGTCTCCAAAAAAAAAAAAAAAAGAGTAAAGAGGGCTGGGCATGTAGCTCAATGATAGGACACCCTGGTTCAATCCCCAGTATAAGAAAATAGGCCCACTGAAAACTGCATACAGCACATGGCATATGTGATTGTTACAAGAATACACTATAACAATCATGATATAGAAGCTCTGTTTATGATCTCCAAGCTGTTTTAAATGCCCCTGTGTCAATTTCATTGATAAAGTCACAGAATTGAAAATTTGGGACTTAATGGGTTAATTAATCTTTTCTTGAAAAAAAAATGTGAATTTAGAGAATTACCAATGGATTCTAGTTGACAATTCTTACCTAAAAGCCATAGGCCCACCCAGCAGAAGAAGCCATGTGTTTGGACAGAGTCCCCTAAGATCAGCACTTTTAGGAAACTTCATTTCTCAGATTCTAGTAGGCTTCTGTCCTGATGGAGTGTGCTAGGGAGATGGTAGGTTCTGGATGGTGCCCTCTGCACCCAGGTCTGATGCCACGTCATCCTTACCCTTGACTCAGTGCTTTCCGTCAGGAGGTCAGTAAGCTGGTGGCTCAGGCATTCCTCACACTACCATTTATGGAGCCTCTGCCCTGCGCCCGGCAGTGTGTGCCGGGGGCGCACATGGGAGCCCGGACACAGCCCCACAGGTAGCTGGCGCTGCTCCTGCTTTCTGGCTGGGGGGAGCGGTCCCCAGGGAACCTGTGGAGCTGCTGGAAAGGTGGGAACTCACAAGGGTGTACTCTTCCTGCTGCTGCGCCCCCTTTCCCGCCGGCCTGGGAGTGTCCTCAGTGGCTGGAAGGAGCCCCTGTGCAGGAGGCCAAGTGCCACATCACAGTGCCTCATGGCTTTGCAGAAACGGGTCTCACGGAGCACCGTGGGGAGCCTACGTCACTTCATTTGGCAGCTGAGTGGGAGAGGGCTGGAAAGGTTTCTGGGAGTGTGAGGAACAAATACTGCAAGTGCAGTGTGTGTGTGGAGTGCTGGGTCCTGCAGGTCCCTGATAAAGAGCCTTGTCTTTCCTTGAAGCTCCACTGGCTCCCAGGATGGCCCTGTGAGCAATCCCAGCAGTAGCAACAGTAGCCAGGACTCACTTCACAAAGCCCCAAAGAAGAAGGGCATCAAGTCATCTATTGGCCGCTTGTTTGGCAAGAAAGAAAAGGGCCGACCTGGACAGACTGGCAAGGAACCTTCAGGACAAGGTTGGTGTTTGCAACAGCCTTCCGCACAGCCAGGGGTGGGAAGGTCGGTGGGTGACCAGGAGCCCCACACCTGTCCCAGCAGAAGGTTCTCCAGGGAGCGGTGGTCACTCTAGGCCACGTGCTCACAGAGACCAGCTTACCGCCTGGATTTGTGTGCGCTGTTGGGGTGCGCTGAGAGTGCCTTCGGAACTCTCCACGTTTTACTTGCAAGACTCAGCCTCTTGGTGGGAACATGCAGCTTTGCCAAATAGACTCGCTCTCAATGCAGGACTTCTCTGCTTCCTTGCAGCTGGTGTTTCAGAGACAGAAAACTCATCTCAAGATGCACTGGGACTTAGCAAATTGGGAGGACAGGCTGAAAAAAATCGCAAACTTCAGAAAAAGTAAGCTTTTTATCATTCTCCGTCTCACAGTCAGTTTCCAGGGTTGACAGTGTTTGTGCTTTAGCTTTATCAGATACCTCTAGCCGTGTGTGTGTGTGTGTGTGTGTGTGTGTGTGTGTGTGTGTGTGTGTGTGTGTCTTTTCAAGAGATCAGCCCAAAGCCTGGGTAAGCCACACTTTTTGAAGGACCGAGAGCATTTATAAAACTTTGAAAGAACTCACCTGTCAATACCCAGTCCACTTGGGAAGGTGGACTAGAGAGGGGCAGCGGAAGGGTTGGGCTCTGCCCTGCACACTTAGAGTCTGAATCATGGCCCTGCCCGGATCAGCTCTGTGGCTCTGAAAGTTTCTCAGCCGCATTTTACTTCAGTTTTCTCATCTCTAAAGCAGGATTAACTGGTGCTCATACCTCAAGTGGCTTTTGTCAGTTTGAGGGATGATGTACACACACCCAGGGCTCTAAACTCTGCCACCAAGTCCTGCAGGAGCTGCAATGTGGTATTGCCCCGTGACTGTTGCCATGGGTTGTGGGCAGTCTGGAGTGCCCTTGCTACACTGCTGTTTCTCCTCCTTTTGTTTTTGTGCTCTAGATTTTGTGATTTAATTAATTAGTTTTATTCTAAACTTCAGTTTTGAAGGTCTGGATAGCTCAGTGGTAGAGCATTTGCTTTAGCATGCGTGAGGTCCTGGGTTCAGTTACCAATACTGCAAACAAACAATCAAAAAAAAAAAAAAATCAAGCACCTGAATGTTATTTTTCTAGTATTAGGGATTGAACCCAGAGTGCTTTACCATTGAGCTAAGTCCTCAGCCATTTCTTTTTTTTTTTTGAGGCAGTGCTCACCAAGTTGCTGGGGCTGACCTGGAATTTGTGATCCTCCTCCCAGGATTACAGGCACTCCTGACACCACTCCTGACCATGTTTTCACTTTCTAGGTGCTTTTTCTTTTTTCCTATTGGGAAATGAACCTAGGGACACTTTAACTGAGCCACATTCTCAGCCCTTTTTATTTAGAGACAGGGTCTTGCTGAGTTACTTAGGGCCTTGCTAAGTTGCTGAGGCTGACCTTGAACTCGCAATCCTCCTGCCTCAGCTTCCTGAGTTGCTGGGGTTATAGGTGTGTACCACTGTCCCACCCAGTAAATTAAGTCTTGATTCAGCAAAGAAGAAATAGTTGGAATGGCTTTGGACAGAGGCACAGTAGTTATCGGGGTGCCCTAGAGCAAGGGCAAGGAGGAGCAGTGTGTTTGCAGCTCTGGCTCTTCTCTGATTGGAGCAGGTGTGTGTATGCTGATCACGTTCAGAACCAGAGACAGGTGGGTGCGCTGGCTGCCTTGAACACAGTGTTGCCATGCGCTGATGAGGGGAATACAGAACTAAACCCTTCGAGCAGTGAGACAGACAGTGCGACCTTGCATGTGCCAGGAGCTTGAACTGCAGGCAGCCCAGCTGATCTGTCAAGTGACTGTCCCAGGGTAGGTATAAGTGGAAGGAAACTGAAAGTGCGGTGGTTGCTCCAACCTTGGGACAGGGTAAAAGTTGACAGGTTCTTTGGGAAACATCATATGGCCACTCCTCAGCGTCCTGAGGAACCCACAGTGGCCTGGTGCTCAGGACCAAGGCCCCAGGATGGTAATGAGGCCTGTGGATTCGTGGCCTGAGGCCAGGTGGCCATTAGCCCCTAGAGTTTGCTGTTGTGGAATCTACTTGCTGTCTTCCTGTTACTCAGAACTGGGAGGAGTGTCACAACGTGGATGTCACTGCAGGTGAAACAGCATTCTGCTAGCAGCACTGCAGGAATGCTTAGACGTTGGCCCCTGTAAGTGGAAACTTGTAGAACCCCCTTGAGCACACAGTCATATTTGAACATTCTATCTTGAACTATGGGAGAATGGTTCTGCATCACCTAGGTAGTCTCGCTTTGGCTATGTGAAGCTTAAAATAAATACTAGGTCTTTTGCCTCTGGAACTACGCTAGGAAAATTTGCCCCCTAGATTCTGCTCATGAGTTTCATTTCACATCTTCCTACTTCCTGTAATAAAAACGGCAAGTCTGTGGTGGTGCCACTCGTCCATCCCCCTTCTGCCCTCATCCCACCCTCATGTTCCACATGCAGGAAATCGTATGAGTTTCCCCAAAGTTTTCACTGTTGTCTCAGTTGATTCTGTGATTCCCAGGAGGTGTGTCTGAGCGCTTAGATTCAGGACAGCCTTGATCTGCACCAGTGTGTGCTTACAGTTAGGAATATCAAGGTGCCGCAAGAAGTCAAGCTCTTGCTCAAAAGTGGGTAGGCAAGGTGAATCTTGACTCCTGCCAGAGGGCTAGCAGGTGCACCAGGGTGGCATGCCACCTGCTTACATCTCTAACCTGGTGCATTGCTGCCCTTCTTCCTGATTGGAGGAGTTCAGGTTATAGTCTGTGTGTGACTGGCTAATTTTAAAATTGTGGCAGGCAAAGGGAAGGGCTGTAATTAAAATGGCTATTAAATTAAGGCTGAATACTATATTCTGAAAATGAACCACTGGACTTTCTGTTTCTCACAGATCCACCCTCCCCTCACCCCTCCACCTCTCTCCTCCTCTCCCCCATCTCTGTCTCTCTTTTTTCTTTTATACCAGGGATTGAACCCAGAGGTGCTTAACTACTGAGCCAGCCTCCTCCCCCTTTTTGGGTACCAGGGATTGAACTCAGGGGTGCTTGACCACTGAGCCACATCCCCAGCCCTATTTTGTATTTTATTTAGAGATGGGGTCTTGCTGAGTTGCTAAGCACCTTGCCGTTATTCAGGCTGGCTTTGAACTCACAATCCTCCTACCTCAGCCTCCTGAGCCCCTGGGATTACAGGTGTGCACCACGTGCCCTGCAGCCCTTTTTATTTAGAGACTGGCTTATTAAGTTGCTTCAGACCTCACTAAGATGCTGAGGCTGGCTTTGAACTTGTGATCCTCCTGCCTCAGCCTCCTGAAGTGCTGGGATCACAAATGTGTGCCACCGCACCCAGCCCCTTCTCTTTTTATACCTCTTGATTTCATTTTCATTGTAAACTTTGGTGTTGCCATCCATCTAGACTTTTAGGTGGAAATCATCCATGGTAATGAGCTCTCCCCTTCTAGCAGTTTGGGTAGCCATCTTTGATCAGGAGTACTTGCCAAGGTCCTTTCCAGCCTAGTTGAAGCTTCTCTTTCAGGTTTTGATTCAAACAAAGTCTCCAGGCTGGCAGTGATAAATTGCAGACTCCAGAAGGGGACTCTAAGCAGCAGCTCATAATAACCATATGGCGGGGTGGGGGACACACAGATAGGTCTCAGATTGACTCAGAACAGACTGTGACTCTGGCAGAGTTTTTTGTGGTATTTGTTAAGCACCCATATTTAAAAACCCTTCCTTTAAACTTTCAGGTTTTACTTACTTTTGGGAGGACTGACACAAATGTACATCTCCAGTTATATTAAAAGAACCATTGTCTTTCCTTTTAAATGTCCATGGATGGATGTGCTTTGGTTATACCCAAGTGATCAAGACCAAGTTGGTCAACACTGACCTTGTCCTTATCTACTCTTAGGCTCAACTGAGATTCCACGGGGAGGACTCTTGGGACCGTGTGAGAAGCCTCTAGGCTCCTTAAGCCTTTCCTCTACCAGTTGTACCATCTGCCAGGATGGATCAGGGTCTTGCTGACCACACATGGCTTCCCTTGGAAATCAGGGACATTTCCCCCTCCAGTGACCCTCCTCTTTGCAGAAGCCACTGGTTGGCTTTCCATTCTTTAGGGTCCTCTTGATCTCGAGGTCAGATGACTCACCAGAGTTATAGCATTCTCACTTTGAGGAGTGCCATCTTTCCCTGGGTCCTGGCTCACCTTAGAGGGCAAGGGCCAAAATATCGGATGCTTTTTCCTTGGCCTTTTATCTCCTTGCCTTTGGTTCCCAAGTTTGGGTCTTAAACATCCAGCAGGTCTGTCTCACCATTGACTTTAGTGTCTGTTCCATCTAACTGGGGCTAGGGTTCGTAAGGGAGATCAGCCTTATGTTCTGCTCTGTCCTATATGTGATGGCGTATTATCTTGAAGTAACTCGGGTCGATCTATTAGGAGAACCTCTTTCAAACCACTAACATCTAAAAGTTACAAAGTTCTATAAGGAAAGTACAAAATGAAATTAACAAGACAGAAAGATATACTCAATTTGTA
The DNA here is from genome assembly GCF_052094955.1 of Ictidomys tridecemlineatus. NCBI lineage: Eukaryota > Metazoa > Chordata > Mammalia > Rodentia > Sciuridae > Ictidomys > Ictidomys tridecemlineatus. The sequence continues at coordinate 4,222,477 of NC_135480.1, read as the reverse complement.
TAATAGCTTTAAACCAAGAAACATAATTTCTATAATAACAGTGATATAGCTTTGGTATCTATTGTCTCCACAACGACATATAGATTTATCAACTCAATCACATATGAGACCCTTTACAAATTTTACTTTGTTTTAACACTCTCTTATCTTACAACCTCACATACCTTTTTATAATTTTCCTGAGCCTTTACTTAGTTTTGTATTGTATCCCTTGGTTATTTAGAAATCACAGTGATTTTTCTTTCAATGATCTTTCTTCCAATAAGTCTAGCCTCTTTACATGGAACCCTCCTGACACCGGGCAGGGTTCGAGGAAGAGCCTCATCTCAGGTCAGGTGGGGCTCTTGACAAATCACAAAAGATTACATCTAAAACATGAATCAGAAACTAAGACAGCTCCTGATTTTATTTTTGTGGAAAAAGTGGCAAAATGCTTCTATGTTTTATAAGTCAGGCTCTTATTATTACCTTTCAAAAATCCATTTAGGGCCGGGGACATAGCTCAGTTGGTAGAGTGCAACTGGGTTCAGTCCTCAACACTACACACACACACACACACACTCTAAATAAATAAATTCCCATTGAAGTGTAAAGAGTAACACAAAAATTTATATATAATTTGATAACAGGTTACCTTTATCAAGTTACAGAACATAAATTATATAAATAAATACCAACCAAATTTGATTCTTGTATATAAATCTGAAGGAGGTCATTGCCACAGACGGTCTTAGTCTGGAGAGCACCAACTTGGTAATTACTCTCACAAGCTTCACTTTTTTTGGTGCCAGGAATTGAACCCAGGGACCCTTAACCACCGAGCCACACCCCCAGCCCTTTTCCTTTTCATTGGAGATTTATCTCACTGCACTGCACTGCTGAGGCTGGCTCGTGCGAGTCTAGCTGTAAGATGGAGGTGGACTTTGTGCTTCCCTCAAGCCGTCTCTCCCTGTCCTCCAATTGGCATTTGGGCTGGAATTGGGTATGGAAAGTTTAGGCCTTTCCCCAGGGTTTGGAGGTCAAGGCATCCGCGTCGGAGTGCTTGTGCCAGGTTGAAGGTCACCAAGCAGAAGACAAGGGGAGGAGGCTTCCCTCCATCTGCTGTGCACTTCACAGTTGTAGGTGACCACCCCTCGAGGCCTGACATGGACTCTTGCGTTGGCTGCATTAGTTGCTCCTTATTGATGCAGCCCTCAAAGTCCCCTCACTCAAGAGTTTCCTTTATCTCCTGTGATCCGCAGGACACTAGCAGCCACAGCTGAGGCCTGACTAGGGTTTAGGCAGGTTAGATTTAGACAAGTCTTACCAACACATGACCTACAGTCTCTTTCTGGGTGTGGGTGTGGGTGTAGGTTGGTGGCCGGTGTTTCTTTTCCACTTAAAATGAAGAAACCCTGATTTTTTTTTTCTTTGTACTGTGTTTACCCCCAACTATGGAAGGGACTGCAGGCAGTGTTGAGCATCCCAGAGAAGACGGGCCACTAGCTTTCTTGACTATTGTGCTAAGGCACAGATGTGTTCCTAGAAGCCACGTGCGCTGGACAAGTTTTAAGCCTTTCCTGGTGTTTCTATTTGCCATCACCCACATAATTAGGGCCACCAAAGTTCTATCTTAGGGACTGGGATTGTGAGTCAGCGGTAGAGCGCTCGCCTAGGACGGGCGGGACCTGGATTTGACCCTCAGCACCACATAAAAATAAAAGAATTGTGTTGTGTCCATCTACACCTAAAAAATAAATATTAAAAAAAAGTTCTATCCTAGTTGTTGTATAAAGGAATCTAATTTATATACCCAAGGATGATGACCTCATTGTGATAGATCCAGAATTTGAGCCCTTTAACTTAGTACGTAGAAGGGCAGTGGACAAAATGTCTTAGAGCAACTGAAAGGAGAGCTGTGAGACGGTTCCATAAGGGAAACTGGCAGGGTCAGAAACCTAGGGATTCACTATTTTTCCTAGGAGATTAAGAACATTTTCCCTTATAGTCTGATAAAGTATAAGTGGGCCAAACCCAGGGCCAGGGAGGCAGGGTCTGAGCTGAGCTCAAGAGGAGGTTGCTGCAGAGAAAGAGAAAAGAAGGGAACGATTTGCTCACACAGGGGTAGATTGATGGGCAAGGTCCTTCTTGGAGTCGTCAGGTCCCTCTGAGAAGCTACCTCAGCCTGTGATCTGAGGAGCTGTTCAAGGGAGGCTCTCCCTCCACCACCCAGGGTGAAGCCATGAAAGGAGACGGAAGCAGAGCTGGAGCCTCCTGTGTGCTCAGGTGGCTCTCTCTGGAGACCCTGTGTTCACACCAGGGAGTAGTCTGGCCAGAGACTTGGGGTGCTTCTAGGAGAGACCTCAGCTTCTCCATCAAATGGATTGCCGTGAAAGGAGACTGAAGCCAGATGAGACCCACACTCTGCCTGTCAGAGGCACAGCCTTCCAGAGCCTGGGGCCTGGCAGCCAGCTGTCCTCCTCTAACAGGGTCCCAGCAATTTTGATGGAGACAGAACGTACAGAATGGAGGGCAGGGCTCTGGGGAGAAAGCAAGGTGATGGCGCACTCGCCCGCGTCACTCACCCTGCCCAAGACCCCCATGGTCTCCAGGAGGGAGCCGGGGTCTTGAGATGAGTCCCTGCTTCACCAATTTCCTCGTGAGTTCTTGTCTCACAAATCTGAAGAATAAAATGCATGGACAATAACAGAAGGGAATAATAGGTGGAGTAGGAAGAGAGAAAACTCCTGCCACGTGGGAGGGGGCCTTGATACCAGGAAATAAAGAAAAAGAAGAACCACCCGTGTTGGTGTGCAGGCTTAGGGGCTGATGTGGTTTTGGGGTGTGAGCGTGGCTCAAAGTTGATTTCCACAGGCATTGAAAAAGGTCAGGGCTGTGGTGTGTCCTTTAGGCTGCGTTTAAATCCTCCTGCACCTCCCATCGGGGCTCATCTCCACTTCACCCCCACCCCACCCCACCCCACCCCACCAGAGCTGGCTGGAGTGTTCCCACAGGTGGGCCTCATGGCCATCTGCGTTGAAAAAGGCCTTGACGGTGCCCATTAGTACTTCCACTGGTCAGCCTCCTGGTGTGGTCTCTGCTCTTGAGCCTGACCTCAGTTGTGGCCCATCACTTCAGATTACTGACCACTGACTGTCATTGTTCACCAGCAATTGGACGGCCCCCGAGGAAACCCTGTGGGTCACTAGTTTCCAGAACGTGTTTATCCTCACTGCCGTCAGTCGGCCCTTCCTGTTAAAGCTGTGTTCAAGTCAGTGAGCAGAGGCATTTCGCTCCACTCATCTCTGAGCTGGTGGGCACTGTGTTCATGAGCTGTGGCACTCCACCGTCCCCACTGTTCATATGCAATCTTTCCATCATTCTTCCTGTCACTACGCGTACAATTCTTATTCTCCATTTTTTATAGGTTTCTGTAATTAAATTTCCCTTGTGTCCTCAGCCCCCCACCACCACCACTGGATGGTCTTTGTACACACCCACTGTGTGCTCAGTCCCCCGAATGGGGAACTTCTTGTACATCCCATTTGGTTCCCTGGATGTCCCAGTCACCAAGGTTGTGCTTCTCTCTCCAGCTAGAGAGCAGCTATTCCCACCGTAGTCTGGTCCCAGTGTCACCTGGTCACAGTGGTGCTTGCTTGCTTGGGCCCTCCTGCATTGCCACTCCACTTTGGATTAGGGTTCCTTGCCAGCCCGAGGGATCACAGTTTCCTCCCCTGCTCCAAAGCCACAGGAACAAGGCCCTCCTCTAGGGAGGAGTGCCAGGACCCCCTGCACACTTGAAGCTCCACGCTGGGCCCAGAACGGTGAAGAATACCAGGGCGCCCCAGGGGATCAATGCTGTGCTCAGCAGTGGTGGACCAGCCTTCACCCCTGCCAGGAGCACTGCGTGGAACCTGGCCAGCAAGCACACCTGGCAGGTAGTCTACCTGCTTATATCCCTAACAGCACTGCCCTTCACCTTCACTTGGGTAGTTCAGGGTTACAGTCTGCACAAGTGGCTCATTTTAAGATTGGGGCAGGCAAAGGGAAGGGCTGTAATTAAAATGGCTCAGCTGGATCCAGTTAAGGCTGAGTGCTGTGTTCTACAGTGGGCCGCCAGACTTCCTGTTTCTCACATTCCCTTCCACACCAGGAGTGTGCAGTCATGAGAGTGTGCATGATGGTGGGCAGGTCACTTTCTCTGGAGCTGGGCTCTTCAGATCTGTGTCACTGCCCCTGGATGCCAGGCTCTGTGGTGGTGTGCCTATGGCAGGGTGTCTTGAGAGTGACTTTCTTTGTGTCCTGTGGTTAGGCACAGGGCATCTGTGTAAGTTCTAAAACATCCCATCAAGATAACAGAATTTCAGAGAGCTGGGGCTGCTCATCTGACTACGCGGGCCATTGTGTTTCTGTTGGTAGACTTGAGATGAAGTGGATTTTCGGGGATCTGCTCTCTTTACGAAGGTGGACAATATTTGTTATCCAGAGATACTGTGTGATAGAGGATATAGTTTAACACTTTGTTGCCACTGGTTTTTAAAATTAAAGCAGCTTCTCCGAAGCACTTCTTGTTAGGAGTGGCTCGACCCTGGGACCTGCTTCTCCCTGCTGAACCAGCATGCTGCTGCTGCTGCTTTCTCGGGTCATTCCAAGGACACTTGGCACTTGCTGGTGAGCTCATCCCATGCTGCCTGAGACGATCTCAGAGCTCAGGCAGAATGGGCACTCGAGGTGCTCGTCTGGCTCTGTGCACAGCTTCCAGAAATTCCCATGTGGCATCACCAAGACTCGGTCTTGAGGTGCCCTTCCTGCTTTTCTGTGGCACTATAGTGTGCTCACGATCGTAAGTCCCCTGCTCCAGGTTGCATGGTGTGGGCATTGGTGGTCACCAGGCTCAGGCTCCAGCTGAGTTTCCCCAGAAGTGTCTCCTGTCATCTGAGCATTGCCTCCATCTCTTCCCGGGTGCTGTGGTGCCCATGGAAGTGCCTGTCACACCAAGAGCTGCCTCTGAGAGAATATCTAGCCTTTGTGCAGAGCACCTGTTGGGAAGGGTGTGTCCCAGAGTGGGGAGCTCAGCATGTAGCATGCAGCCCACCCAGGCTTCTTGACACAGACAGTTTTGCCATTTGGTTTATGCCCAAATTACAAAATGTGTGTTATTATCCAAAAATGATACCGTCTTTCTTTTTTACATGGTCTGTTCCCTGTAGAATTTAGCATATTTCTAAAACATCTGTCTCCTCCAACTGTAGGTGTATTTTGTCTTAATGTTTCTTAGTGCCACAGGAGGCTGAGCCCAGGCTGGTGCGTGGGAGGTGAGTGCCTACCACTGAGCTGCCCCCAGCCCTCTAGCTCTCATTGTTAAGCAGGAGGTCCTATCAGGCTGCATTGGAGCACTGACTTTAAAAATCAGCCTCAGGGCAGGATGTGGTCCTGACAGAGAGGCTGGATCTCAAGAGAAGGATGCCTATATCCCTGGCCACGTGCCACGTGCCATGTGTCATGGGGCCTGGCAGCCTGGCACTCATCACCTGGTGCAGAGGGCCCTGGCGTGAGTCCTATGTTGAGCGCAGAAAGCGGGGGATGCAGGATCTCACTGTTCCGGAAGGAAGCAATGGCTGCAAGAACCAGTGCACAAAAGCTCCGGCACTTTGTTCTGGGGCCACAGAATAGGGCCAATAGTAGCACCTCTTGTCACCACCCTGGAACAGTGGCATATTACTGAGTTTTTTTAGAGCAGAATTGGGTGTTCTTGGCCTGAGGTGCAGAGAGAGCTGGGCACTCCAGAAAGAGTCCTGTTACTGTGTTCCAAGCTTTGGATCTAATGGCCAGAAGAGTTTATGTTTTCTTGAAAACTGAGCAGTAAAAAAAGAGTTAAATATTGATCATAATGCCAAGCATGGTGGCACTCACCTATATTCCAGTAACTCAGGAGGGTGAAGCAGGAGGAGCACAAGTTCAAGGCCATCCTCACCAACTTAGTGAGACCCTCTCTCAAGATAAAAATAGAAAATGGCTGAGGGTGTGGCTCAGTGGAAGAATATCCCTGGGTTTGATCCCCGATACTTAAAAGATAAAGGAACAATATCTGTCATACTTATTTTTGTAATTGTGGTAGAGAAAATGGGTAGTTTTGTTGTTGACGCGTGATGGCGGACATAGACGGGTGCTCTTACCTAGATGGGCAGTCAAGTAAATGGGGTGCTCTATGTGCTCTATGTGGCTGTTCAGCCTGTACAAGTCACCATTTGGAAAAGTCGCTGCCTGTGTTGGGGCACGCTTAGCAGCAAGTGACCCAGCTGCCTAGCTCCAAGGCCCACTGCAAAGCAGGGCAGTGGTTGTGACAGCACCAGCACCACAGGGAGGAGTGGGCTGGCCGTGCCAGTGCCCTGCAACACGGGCCTCCCCCCGAGAAAACTGGAGCTCTGGTGTCTCCACCTGGGCTGCAGCGCAGGTCGGGTGCCAGTTTGGTTCAGGGAAGCCGAGTAGGGGAGGCAGCCAGGATGGCCAGAGGCCTGGGCCAGCACCCCTCTGGGTTGGTTCCAACTGCTTCCTGATGTCTGGGACCGTGGTGTGCAGTGTCCTACCTCCACTGCCTTCTCCTTCCCAGAGCTGCACTCTTTCCTTGATCCTGGTCCCTGAAGCCCAGAGGGGCTGTCGCAGGGTGCTGTAGTCAGCGTATGCCTGGCCCCAGGGCTGGGGACTATTCTGCCACCTGCTGTCTCATCAGAGTCACTGGCAGAGTGCCAAAGTCTTGTGACCTATTTCGTCCACGTCATGAAGGACACATCCCAGGGAGTGACCCCAGGGAGGCTCACCCAAAAGTGATCTGCACTGTGCAGTGTGGCTTCCCCGTGCCATTAATTAGGTTGTAGCCGCTGGCTTGAGGAAGTTGCCTACGCAGGACTCCTCCCCTCGCTGCTGCCAGGTTGGCTCCTGGGGGCCTCCACACCCTTCTGTCCAGAGCGCCCTCCTGTCCAGCATGCCCTCCTGTCCGGCGCGGCACACGTCTGCTGGCCTTGGTTTCCCTGTTCATGAATGGCTTTCTTGTTTCAATTCAGAAACCTTGGTGTTTGTTATTCTACCTGAGATCAAAACACTGACTGCTTTCTCTGGTATAATTACTGTTAGCTAATTTAATGCTTATTATCCCCCAGAAGCCTAATGGTGACCTCAGGAACTCTTTTTTTGAAATTTTCTCTGCAGCGTCTCAGGAAGGTGAACTGTGATTGTGCCTCTAGGGTGGAAGAAAAGGCCATGACTGTTGAAGATTATTGACAGGCCAGTGTTTATCTTTAGCAATAAAATAGTTTATGAAATATTCTGCACATATTATTGCAAAAAGATAGCTGACTAAAGGTAATCTGGGAATTTTAAAATGACTTGAGCCTACTGCAGTGACACATGCCTGTAATCCCAGCAACTCTGGAGGCTGAGGCAGGAGGATCACATGTTTAAGGCCAGCCTCAGCAACTCAGTGAGATCCTGTCTTGAAATAAAACATTAAAAGAGGAGCTGGAGTTGTGGCTCAGCGGTAGAGCACTCGCCTAGCATGTGCGAGGCCCTGGGTTCAATCCTCAGCACCACATAAAAATAAATAAAGGTATTGTGTGCAGCTATAACTAAAAAATTTTTAAAAACACATTAAAAGGGTTGGGGGATGCAGTTCAGGGATAAATCACGCACCCCTGGCTTCATCCCCAGTACCAAAAAATATGAAAGTAAGTCAGGGAGGACCCTGTGTGGCTCAGTGCCGGAACTCGTGCATGGCCATGGGTTCCCCCCTGGCACCAAATTAAAGGGAGAAAGCCGACTTGGAGGTGCCCTGCTGGCAAGCCCACGCAGGGCCCTCCTGTCAGCTGGCCTGTTTCTAAGTGTCAGTGTAGGTGCCCACAGGAAGTCAGAGGGGTTTCTTCGTGCTCCTAGAATACTAGCTCCAGTGTAGACATGTCACTTGAAGATGGCAGCTTGGCGAGTCGTGACACGGTCCCACCACCCAACATGCCTACTCACGTCGCCCTGTCCTGAGTGCTGGAGAGGAAGCCTGTGGGCCAAACCAGGACCACCCAGGGACACAATCTGGCCAAGGCTGCAGAGCCGAATGGCGTGTGCAGGAAAACCGGCATCACCGCTCACTTGCTTTAGATCGCAACGTTTTTAGTGTTAAAATCTGTGGTGGTCTCCATTTCTAAGCGTGGTTTCCTCTTCGTAGACTTTTTCTTCACTGTTTAGAGAATGGATAAGTGGATATGAGGCCTGCACTGAAAACTCCTGCCCACTGAGGAGACGGTGGCTCCATGGAATCGGGGGTCGCCTGCTGTCGTCCCGTGTCCCGTCCCCCCCCCCCCCCCCCCCCCCCCCCCCCCGTCCTCGGTGGCACGTGCAGCTGGCTGGGGGGATGCTGCTGAGAGCATCAGGCTGCGGGGGACTGAGGGGAATGAAAATGTCTGCTGCTGCACCTTTGAAGTGCTCGGAGAGGGCACGTGGCAGCTCGTTCACATGGGTGCTGATGGTGCCAGTCTGTCCTCAGTGTCTCCTTGTTCTGTTCGCAGGCATGAGTTGCTGGAGGAGGCCCGGCGGCAAGGCTTACCATTCGCGCAGTGGGACGGACCGACGGTGGTCGTGTGGCTGGAGGTGCGCTGGGGGTGGAGCCGAGGGCCTGTCCCAGACAGGGGCAGCTGTGGTGCTCATCCCCTGCATTAACACTCTGCCTTGCCCACTCTGTCTGTAGCTCTGGGTTGGGATGCCCGCCTGGTACGTGGCTGCCTGCCGAGCAAACGTGAAAAGCGGGGCCATTATGTCAGCCCTGTCCGACACCGAGATCCAGCGGGAGATTGGCATCAGCAACCCCCTGCACAGATTGAAGCTGCGGCTGGCCATCCAGGAGATCATGTCGCTGACCAGCCCATCTGCCCCTCCCACATCGAGAACGGTGCGTTTAGCGGGGTTCAAGGGAGGGTCCTCGTGTTTTCTGGGGAGAAGGAACCCTGCCCTCAGAGGTGCTTCCCAGTTAATAAGCACACTACCCAGGTGGCTCTGATTCAGAGTTGCAGTGTTCACATACCCCAGAGATTGCCATTGGGGAGCTGAGTGGTCCAAAGGAACTTGACCAAATGTTTTTGAGAAAGCTCAGCTAGAAAGGCCTTGTTTAAAAATAAACAAATATGAATCTATCAAAATTGAATCAGTCTAAGGGCTTCTTGGGGAGAGAAAAAATTAGCATTTTAAGTACGTGCTTTATATAAAACTTGGAATTTCATTTTCTATTCCACAGTGGAAAGTAAATGACTAGCGTTTGCACTGTACAAAAGGACACTTGGGAAAAGCACACGGTGGGTGTGAGCGTTCTAAGTGTTATTAGAGAACGCACATAGGGCAGCACCCAGTAATCCTGGGCTGTGCCCTCGAGCTCCTGCCCCTGCGGGTGGACGGCTAGCCGTGGACTGGTCCTGTGCTGCGTGCAGGATTGGCTCTCTTATTCTCATGTCTGGCTCCTCCCTCCGTGCCCTGTGTGGGAGCAACAGGCCTGGAGTGCTGCCTGGCTGCTGTGGCGCCCTGGCACTTCCTGGCTCCTCAGGCCGCCACTGACCCCAGCGCATACGTGACTGAGAGTGGGCTGACCCTCCACAGACTGTCCCCCAGAATTCTTCATTCCCTGCTTTCTCCCGTGGCAGCTAAGAGGCAGTGAGGGCATCCCCAGCCTGTCATTCTGGCTCTTGGCCTACAAGTGTTTTCCCCTGTGGCTGGGGCCAGCGCTCACAGCCCAGTACAGGTCATGGCCTGTGGGTGTCTGACCGCCGTGATTGCTGCTCATGTGGTGGGGGGAGTTGCGAGCAGAGTCCCCAAGCAGTGACCCCCCTGGTTGAGGAGGTGAGAATCCATTCTGCGGAGAGCATGGATGGTTGTTGAGTTCGGGGGCCGGCTCCTGATTGGCAGAGTTGAGATGTGGCACAGTGGCTGCCCTGCCCTGTACTTTAGCCTACCCTGGAGAGAGGACCCCTGCCCAGAGCCCAGGAGCCCGACTTCTGATGAGCAGACTGCTAGCCCCAGCCTGACTTGAGGCCACAGTTCCTTTACAGAAAAATATTGAGAAGATTTGCCTTTTTTAAAATCAAAGACCTTTGGAAATGAGCTAAGGAGGCTTGTTCTTGCTCATGGCTGAGGGTGCTCGTCCTGGGGGAGCACTCTCACCAGATCCAAGTCAGCTTGTACTCGGGGACAGGGAGTAGAGTGCACAGCAGGCAGACTGCACTGCCAGCGCCAGCCCAGAAGTTGCCCTGAGGTACTCAGAGGACCTGCAGCGTGGCTTCCAGCTAGCCTGATGCCCTGCGCCTCGTAGTGTCCACCCTGGCCCCCTGGCTCCCTCTGGCTTCAGCCATTAGGCTGAGAGCAGCTGTGAGCCCTTGCAGCAAGGAGCCTTGGGAGAGCTGCAGCACCGCCTCCCGCTCTGTTGTCCCTTGTTAACTATGTACGTGGCACTGGGGTTTTTTGGTGGGTGGAGGTTGGTGTAGGGTTTCTTTTTTTTTTTTTTTTAATATTATTTATTTATTTTTTAACAATACCTTTATTTACTTAGTTATTTTTATGTGGTGCTGAGGATCAAACCCAGTGCCTTATGCATGCTAGGCAAGCACTCTACCAGTGAGCCACAGACGTAGCCCCTGGTGTAGGGTTTCTTTTGGGGTTCTGGGGTCAACCAGGGCCTTGCACACCCAGCACACAGTCTGCGTGGGAAGACTGTTGTGAGTACCTTGAGTCAGCCGTCACTAGGGGACTTCAGACTCGCCAGAAGTGGCAAGTGGGTCTTCCTTTGCCTGTATTTGGGTGCTGTGGGGGGAGGTGCTGGCATCCAAGCTCAGGAAATCCTAGGCTGCATAGTGTTGCTGACCAAGTGGGGCAGAGTGTGGTCATTCCTCAGTGGGAGGAGCTTGGGTGTGTGTCCTGCCAAACTTCTGTGGGCTTCTGAGCTGGAGCTTTGCGAGGAGCCCCTGCTCGGTCCCTTCTCTGCCTGTGGCTTATGTGTGTGCCTCTCCTCTTTGTCACGCTTCCCCCTGCCCTGGATGTGGCTGGTGCACTGGGTCGCCTCAGACCACAGGAAATGTCTGGTTGACACACGAGGAGATGGAGACCCTTGCTGCCACGCCACACACGGTCAGTCACACCCTGCAGCTCGCACCCCATAGTGCGCTTGCCGCTGAGTCCAGCTGATTTTTGCCTTTTTGTTGAAAACTGAAACTATCAAATTTATTTTGTATTTAATTGTTTCAGATAAGTATTTCTCTTAGGTTATTAGTTAAACATGTAAAGTAGAATTTTGTGCTTTGTTTTAGATTTTTTTTTCTGGAACTTAAAGCTGGTAGCCTCACTCTGCTTGGAGTGATTGTAATTTCTCTCTGCATTTGGAGAGACTGCAGTTTAGCACCATGGATCGTCTGACCCCAGCTTGCTCCTTTGACGGCTGTGGTGCATGAGAGTCTGCTCCCTGCATGGCTGGTGTTGGTGGTGTGTGCTGCATGATGTGTGATGCTGTGGACGTTTGCTCCCTCGTGCTGCACCCGCCCTGCAGAGCTGACGTGGCTCACTTCTACTAATGGTCATGTTCTTTTGCATTCCTAACCACGTGACGCAGGAAGACGAGGAGGGAAGCTGGGCTCAGGTTGGAGCTTTTCTATGATACCTTCTTCGCTCTGTGTTGGAGTACGAAAACTCATACAGTTTGCTTTTCCAGGGGTCTTAGCATCTTAATCAACTAGTAGTGTTTTTAATGATCTGAAAACATTAATTGAGTTAAGCATAGGATTAAAGAGTGCGTCTCATGGACAATTTTGAATGTCCCTCCTGAGGAGCCGTGGAAGCTGAACCTGGGATCTTTCACACTCAGCCCTGCAGGTGGTTCCTGAGATTGTGCACACCTAGCTCCATCCGGGGTAGCACTAGTCAGACCAACTGGGAAGAAACCATGGGACATAGTACAAAACCCCAGCACTGGCAAGGTGCCTCCTCCTCTCTTTCTGTTGGCATTTCACTAAGAATATCCTAACACTGTAGGTTTAAAGATTTTATTGATGATCTCAGAAATAAAGCCTCTTGGTCTGGGAGTGTAGCTCAGTGGAAGAATACTTGCCTAGCGTTGGCAAGGTCCTGGATTTGATCTGCGGTACCAAAAAAAAAAAAGGATTAGAAATGAGCACGAGCTGTTTCCTCCTCTGGTACTTATGAAGTATAACCAGTGACGCTGGATGCTGCACCCATGCCTGTCGTCCCAGTGACTCGGGAGGCTGAGGCAGGAGGATAGCGAGTTCAAGGCCAGCCTGGGCAACTAGCGAGACCTTGTCTCAAAGTAAAAAATAAAAAGGGGCAGGATGTAGCTCAGTGCTTGAGCACCCCCGGGTTCCATCTGCGGTGTGCATGTACGTGTGTTTAGATGGACGTGGAAAGAGGGAGGTAGGAGAAGAGCACCCCGCTATCCCACCTTTCGTCCCTCTTACACCAAGGAGGAGTGGCTGTGGACACTGGGTTTCACCACCCTGGGCTAGGGGTCTGTGGCTCCCTCCAGGCATAACCTCATTAATTGTCATTTAGGTCTTTTGTGGGACCAATAAGGACTATCAGTGGATTAAACAGGACTCATTTCTTAATTGCTTAAATTTCAGGGCATTTTAAGGGATGACACTGAACACTGTCAGCAGTTGAATGTGAAATTGCCAGCATCAGAGACATGCAGGAGACATTAAATAGCTTGACATGTATCCTTGGCCATGGAACCATGACTAGGGACTGTGCAGGTGCAGGGTGGCCCACCATGCTGTGGCCGGTCTCTGCTGGTGTCACTGTACTCCAGGCCAGGGCAGGCACACAGCCTGCCCTCCCTGCTGCCCTGCAGTGGCAGCTGCTTGTTCTGTTTCGTTTTGGTGCTGGGGATTATACCCAGGGGTGCTCTACCACTGAGCTATATCCCTGCCCTTTTTATTTTTTATTTTGAGACAGGGTCTCACTAAGTTGCTGAGACCGGCCTCCAACTTGCAATCCTCCTACCTCAACCTCCTGAGTCGCTGGGATGACAGGCATCAGCTCTTAGCCAAGAGGAGATGTAAGCTACCCCTGGATCCTCAGGGAGGAAGCACCGAGGCGCTTGCACTTAACAGATAGGAGAGTGCTGCTGTGTGGACACTGCCAGCTGCCAGGAGCCTCCAAGAGCAGGACCAGCACAGAGCTCCGTCTCGCTGGGCACAGCTGGGCCTGAGGGTGTGAGTGCACACTGTGTGGGGGTGCTCTGACGAGAGCCCCTTCTTGCTGCCGGCAGTTCCGGTACAGCCATGCAGACTGTGAAGAGTATGTGCTACGAGACACCAGAGACCGTGGCTCCTGTGGGTTCTGCTTCCATGTACTGCCGTGGTTTGGTGTTTTGGTTTGTTTGTTTGTTTATTTGTTTTGGGGTACCAGGGTTTGAACTCAGGGGCGCTTGACCACTGAGCCACATCCCCAGCCCCATTGAATTTTATTTAGAGACAGGGTCTCACTGGGTTGCTTAATACCTCGCTGTTGCTGAGGCTGGCTTTGAACCCGCAATTCTCCTGCCTCAGCCTCCTGAGCTGCTGGGATTGCAGGCGTGGGCCCAGCTTTGCGATTATGTAGTAGACATCTTCTTTACTTTTTCTGCCCATTCAAGAATACATAGCCTGTAGAGTAGAAGATGGCATCCGGCCTCCATGCTGTGAGCAGTAGGCCCAGGAGGAAGGTGGAGAGAGTGAACTGGTGGTGAGACCACAGCGTGCCTGTCACCTCGCTCCCAGTTGTTCAGAGGAGCATTGTTTCCTGTTGGAATTTGAGTCGCTCTTTCCAGCTTGACTGGAACAAATATCACATTGGATGGACGTGGTGGTGGGGTGTGTGCCTGCAGGTTGCTGTGAAGGTGACCTGGTCTTTCTTGGCTGGAGGGCACCCGGGCTTTCCCTGCTGTGTATGTGCAGTATGTTTATTTTTCGTTGTGCAAACCTCACACACATTCGATTCATCTGAGAATTTTACAGAGTTGAATGCCATTGCAAACGATGTGTTAGACCCTCAATTTCAACTTCATTGCTAGTTATTCAGAAACACTTCCCTCTCGCTCTTTCTTCTCTCCTTTCCTTCCTTCCCTCTCGCCCGAGCCACTGTATGACTGAGCCACGTCCCCAGCCCTTTTTATTTTTTCTTGAAACAGGGTCTCACAAAGGTGCCCAGGTGGGACTTGAACTTGGGATCCTTCTGTCTCCGCCTCCCAAGTTGCTGGCCCTGAAGGGGTGGCCATGATGCCCAGCCTAGAAACACGGTTCATTCCCACGCATCGGCCTCGCACCCTGGAGCTCTGCTCAGTGCGCGTGTCAGCTCTGACAGCCGGTTCGCAGGCCCTTCCCCTGTCCTGACCCTGGAGTCGTGTCCTCTGTAAGGAGACTTGGTCTCTGCCCAGCAGTGTGCTCTCTCATTCTTTCCTTGCTCTGAGCGGTGGCCAGGCCTCCAGGGCAGCGCTACTTAGAGCTTGTAGGATGGGCGCCACTGCCTGGTCCCTGCTCCCCTGAGGAGGAGGCCAGCTGTAGACGTCTTTGGCTGCCTGGCCTCAGGTCAGGGCAGGCTCCGTCATCCCTACCTTGCTGTGCTACACCTCTTTATTTTGAGACAGGGCCTCAGTTGCTGAGGCTGGTCTTGAACTTGCCATCCTCTTGCCCCAGCCTCCCAAGTGGTTAGGATTGCACACGTGCACCACCACGCTGAATGGTTTTCTTTTCCAATCTCTTCATGTAGGGTAAACTTCATTGATTTTTTTTTTGTGCCCTCTAAATGTTGAGCTAACCTTTGTGCCTGGAATAATGAACCCCATTAGTCATAATATCTTGTTTTTTAATATTTTGTTGACTTGCTAATATTTTGTTAGGGATTCTTACATGATTGTTAATTTTCAGCTATTTGGGCAGTTTCTAGCCATCTGCCTCCTTCCTCCACCTCCAGGTGGCTGGCACCGCAGAAGCACCACTGCATCTGACCTGTTGAATTCTGATTTATTTTACTAAGGTCAGAGGACACCCTTTTTGTGATTCCTGCTTCTAAATATGGTGAGAGGCAGTGCACCTCAGTGGTGGGCACGTGCGTGGCATGCCCGTGCCCAGGGTTCAGTCCCTAGCACCATCTGAGGAGGGCTCCTGCTGCACCGGGCCTGGCACACAGCTCTCGGCTTGCTGCTCCGTGGGGCAGAGGCTGCTGGAGCCCGGTCTGGTGTCTTCATCGCTTGGCACTGAGGAGCCAGGGAGCTTATGCCGCTGCCCGACTCAAGCCCAGCAGCGTGGAAGGACCGTGGGGAGGAGGACAGGAGAGGGCTCTGAGGTGCGACCAGAGCAGGGGGGTGACGTGGGGTCTTAGGTGCGTCCTTCGGAGCACTTCCTTTCCGTTACCGTCTTCTCCAGCCACTGATTGAGAGAAGAGTGTCGATGTCTTCTGACTATAATTGTGTATTTGTCCCGTTCAGTCCTGTTAGTTATTGGTTCATTTATTTTTTAAAACTATTTTTTACT
The DNA here is from genome assembly GCF_052094955.1 of Ictidomys tridecemlineatus. Taxonomy (NCBI): domain Eukaryota; kingdom Metazoa; phylum Chordata; class Mammalia; order Rodentia; family Sciuridae; genus Ictidomys; species Ictidomys tridecemlineatus. Next base: position 4,206,953 of record NC_135480.1, on the reverse strand, counting down.
TTTTAGCCGCAGTTGGACACAATACCTTTTATTTTATTTATTTTTATTTGGTGCTGAGGATGGAACCCAGGGCCTCACACGAGAGATGAGCACTGAGCCACAACCCAGCCCCTTAAAACTATTTTTACACTTACTTTTCCGGATTTTTGAAATACACCAATGTTTTGCTTAGGAAAGAAAAGGGTTGAAAAATAAAGCTAGAACCAAGCGGGGGTGGTGGCACTGCCATCGGGGAGGGAGACACGGATCGCAAGTTCAGGGCCAGCTGGGCAGCATAGTAAGGCTCTGCCCCAAAATGGAAAAGAGAAAGGGCCAAGGATGCAGGGTTCAGTTTCCACCAGGACCAAAGCCCGCCGCCCACCCGAGGTGTCCTAGCAAGCAGGGCTGCTGTCCTTCAAGCTTGTTCATGAGTCGTTACCTCCTCCCCACGGGGCTGCTGTAGGGCAGCTGCTCAGGGGACACTGCTAGGCCGTCACCATTTTAGTGTGGTTTGGTAAAGAAGTTAAATTTTTATTATAAATGAGTTAAATTTTTAATGACTTTTTGTATGAGATTTTACTAGCATATTTTAAATGTGGGAACAGGTCAAGTTATTTGGAAATTATAGAGCAGTTTTGCCCTTAGTTTAGCTTTCAAGAATATGTAGCAGTGAGAAATCCAACCTGCTGTCATCCACTCGTTATGAACAGACGCTCGCCTATGGGGACATGAACCACGAGTGGATCGGCAACGAGTGGCTGCCCAGCCTGGGCCTCCCTCAGTACCGCAGCTACTTCATGGAGTGCCTGGTGGATGCCAGGATGCTGGACCACCTGACCAAGAAGGACCTGCGGGGGCAGCTCAAGATGGTAGACAGCTTTCACAGGTAAGCGGCACCACGGGCCCACTCCCAGCCCAGACCTGACGGCCACTGTCTCCTGATCTCTGCTGTTGTTGGTCACCAGGAACAGCTTCCAGTGCGGAATCATGTGCCTGCGAAGGTTGAATTATGACCGGAAAGAACTGGAGAGGAAGAGGGAGGAGAGTCAGAATGAAATAAAAGGTGAGTGTTTGTGCCCAGAGGATGAAGTGCGTGGGCTTGGATGCCCCTGTGGCCCATAAAGCAGCCTCAGTGATGAAAAAAATCAAGGGCAAGAACTTAAAAAGCCTGGGGCTCAGCAGCAGGCGCTGGCCGAGCGTGCTCCAGGCCCTGGGCGCCATCTGTGGCACCCAGAGGAGGGCAGGGAAGGCCTCAGGTGCAGACGGCTGTGCCGGCCTCACCCCGGAGAGAAGGGCGGATGCCAGTCCCTGGAGAGCGCTGGTGCCTGCGTGAGTCTGGGCCACATACCTGGGGCTGGCTTTTCTCCTGGGACTTCAGAGGTCTGAGCCACATCCCCGGCCCTTTTTATTTTTTTATTTTGAGACAGGGTCTTGCTACATTGCTGAGACTAGCTTTGAATTTGCCATCCTCCTGCCTTAGCCTCCTGAATCGCTGGGGTGAGAGGCGTGCGCCACCATACCCGGCTAGTTTTCCTCCTATTGCCTCTGCCAAATGTGCTGCTGCTCAGCAGTGCTGTCCCCCCACCCCACCCCGTGCTGCGACACTGGGGTGAAGTGTGAGGCACCAGTGCTCTGGGGTTCGCCCAGGGCCACATGCAGAAGCACAGACTGCACCTACAGCTCTGCTCCCACAGAGCATGAGGCCCTGAGCAGCCTTCAGCCTATCGGGGAAAGGAGTCGGTCCATCAGCCGGAAACGGAAACGGGCTGTAGCCCAGGAGGCCCTGACTGCCCGTGGAGCCAGGAGGCCACTGATCCCAGCAGTGTGGTGGGAGGGAAAACCAGCCTCCCTGGAGAGCGGCAGCCCCCGCACTGTGCTAGGCCTCCACGCCCTCTCTGCGGCCCTGCAACGGCCTTTTGCATCCCTGGTTCTCCTTGAGAGAGAAGCTAAAGTGCAGTTGGAGGAGGCCATTTGGATGCCACTTGCTCACGGTTGTGTCAGCACAAGTCTTGGGAAAGACCACAGGTTGGCATTGGCACCGAGCAGGTACGCGCAGCCTTGTATCCAGGTGGCGAGAAGCGGACACGGTCTTCTGCTGTGTTCTTTGTGTCCCTTCTGCATCCCTTCACAGTTAACAAGAACGGCCTTTGTAAGTGGTTGGTGAGCATCTGAGTGGATTTCTAATCGAGCAGATTTTGAAATTTAATTTGCACAACCTGTCCAAAGTCTTTAATATGCTGGGTGGTGTCTTTAAGTCTCTCTTTTGAAAGTGGGAAAAATGTTTAGGATATTTACCATGAATGGAAACTTCCAGTCCAGAAGCTGGGGTTTGTGCTGAAGTGAGTGAGGTGTCCAGGTGGTCACAGGGCTGGGGGGGTCTGTGTGTGAAACGTTAGTCCATGCTGGGGCCTGCTGGGGCCTGTGCTGTCTGGCCTCGCTCTGATCTGCAGAAGGAGCTTCTTCCTCTTGTGCTCAAGAGGAGCTCCAACGGGAGCCCTCTCCTGGGGAGTCTGAGTGCCAGGCGTGGCAGTCCTCAGCGTTTCAGGGGTGTGGTGAAGAGGCTCTCTGAAGCCATAGTCACAGGGTTACTCTTTTGCAGATGTGCTTGTTTGGAGCAACGATCGAGTGATTCGCTGGATCTTGTCGATTGGTCTTAAAGAATATGCAAACAATCTCATAGAGAGCGGCGTTCACGGGGCACTTCTTGCTTTGGATGAGACCTTTGATTTCAACGCACTGGCACTGTTGTTGCAGATCCCAACCCAGAACCCCCAGGTATGCCAGGCCCTGGCCACGCCCCACCCACTCAGGCAGTGTTCAGTTGTTAATGGTGGAGAAGAAGGTGACCTCAGCCACTAGTGCTCTCTCTTCTATCACTATCCCTCACCCAGTGGTTCAAAATCAGCAGATGCTTTATTAATATTTTTGTTTCTCATCCTTCTATTTTCTGATGCAAGCATTAGATTCTTGAAGTAAACAAAAGAAGATTGTTTCATGGTAGGTCTGGGAGTGTAGCTCAGTGGTAGAGCACTTGCCTGGCATATGAGGCACTGGGTTTGATCCTCAGCTCCACATAAAAGCAAATAAATAAAATAAAGGTATCATGTCCATCTACAGCTAAAGAAAAAAAAGAACATTTTATTATAATTCTGCTTGTCAATGCAGAGATACACGCAGTTGTTACATCACAGAGAAATATCCGGGTGTGCCTCCTGGAGGTCTTATTGACCTTTGTCAGTCTGTTTGACACATGAGCCCATTTGAAAATGGAGATGTTTGTGTTCTACAGAACGTCGAATGCTTTTGTCAGTCACCTGACCAGTGCACACAGCACACTTCCTGTGCACTTCCAGGAGGTGACAGGTCCCTCCCTCTGCCCTGACAAAAGCCCTGATGCTAAACTTTGTCATGGCTCCGTGTTTCCAGGAGTTCAGTTGAGTTTTCGAGTCTCAGTTTCAAAGATAATTGTAATATGCAAACCTTCTTCAAACTAGAATGATGGGAGTTTTGGTGGTGGTTTTGTCATTCCAGGCTCGAGCCGTCCTGGAAAGGGAGTTTAACAACCTTTTGGTCATGGGGACCGACAGAAGGTTTGATGAGGTAAGTTCTCAGCTGTGCAGTGTGTGCTGGGGCTGGGGTGGAACCCAGGAGCACCGAGCCACATCCCCAGCCCTTTTTTCCGTTTTGAGACAGTGATTTGCTAAGTGCTTAGGGTCTCACTAAATGGGTGAGGCTGGCTTTGAACTCAGGATCCTCCTGCCTCAGCTTCCCAAGTTGCTGGGATTCTGCATCTAGCTTCACAGAACAGTCTTGTTTTCATTTTTACTATTTTTGATACTCCTCAAAAATGGTTTTCACATCATAAAACTGGTTGCAATCTAGGAATGTAACCTATAAGTTGTGTTTCAAGGACAGCTGGATCTCCCACCCGAGTCCAGAGCCCTGTGCTTTGCTGTGCATGGAGGCATGTTTCAGGAGTATATCAATGCCAAATGTGAATATCCTCTCACACAGCCGCGGCTCGTTCATTCCCACACGATAGGTGCTCCTCACTGGGCCTTAGGAGAGCTCAGTGGGGTGGGGGAGAAGCCACCTCCTATGACAACGAGGCTGGTCAGCAGCGGCCTGGCGTCAGGCGGGGCTGCTTACAGCTTGCAGCTCTCTTTATGATGAATCAAGGTGCACCCCACAGCTGGAGAGTGACGTCGCACACGGGCAGTGCAGTGGGAGCAGCGCGTCCCCTGGGAGCTCAGGGCACGCCCCAGGAGGGGGTGTGCTACCTGGGGACCAGGACACACTCACAGGTCCCACTTTCCTCCCGAAGACAGTCACTCTGCCAGCTGCACCTGTCCTTTATTTGTGTGTTTATTTATTCATTCAGGCAGGTGGGCAGATACAAAGGTAGGTGCGGGGGACTGGACCTGGGACACTGTACCCCTGCACTACATCTCCAGCCCTTTTCGTGTTTTTATTTACCTTTTATTTTGAGATAGGGTCTGGCTAAGATGCCCAGGGTCTTGCTGAGTTGCTGAGGCTGGCCTGGAACTTGTGAGCCTCCTGCTTCAGCCTGCGGGAAGGCTGGATCCCGGCTGTGCTGCCTCGCCCCTCTGTGCTTTCACTTAGAAACGAAGCTTGTTTTTGATCGCAGGATGATGACAAAAGCTTCAGGAGAGCACCTTCATGGAGGAAGAAGTTCAGACCAAAGGACATCCGGGGCTTGGCGGCCGGGTCAGCAGAGACGCTTCCGGCCAACTTCCGGGTTACTTCTTCTATGTCCTCCCCCTCTATGCAGCCAAAGAAGATGCAGCTGGACGGTAGGTGGTGGGCCGCGTGACCCACCACTCGCTGGAGCATGAGCATCCCTCTTACCTAGAATGGCCATCTCGTGTGCTACCAGACGTTTAAGTATGGCTGCATGCCCAGTTGTCAATGTTTTAAAATCAGCCCTAACAAGCGTTCATAAAAGTTCAGCAACAATAGAGGATTTTTAAGAACATCTTGTCTGGTTGAATCTGAGCATATTCTCTCAACTAATAAACTGAAGCCCCGGTGGTGTGCTCAGGGCTGTGGCTGCCCTCTTGACGTGGCATGTGGGTGTGGCAGGCAGCCCTGGCGAGCAAGCTCTTGAGATCGCACTGTGGCAGCTTTCAGACCACAGTGTTTACTTCTCTCCACCCTGGGAAAAACGGTGGAGTAATTTTAAACATGACAGAGTTTTCAGTTTCTGCAAGCCCCGCCTCTACTGCCTTCTGCCCACCAGCCATGGCCTTTCTGTGTAAGCCCACGTGTGCCTGTCAGGAAAGGGCTGCCAAGGAGACGGGACCCTGCGGGAGGCTGGGTGGAGCCAAGCTGGCCAGCCCCAGGCTTCCCAGAGAGGCCTAGGCTGCTCCCTGGGGTGGCCTCTCTGGCCCCAGGACTCAGCTGGTTGTGTGGCTGGGAGGTTCCTGGGAAGGCCCTGCTCTGACCTGGGCTGAATAATGGGAGGCCGTGCAGAGAGGAGAGCCACCCTAGGGCTGAGCCTAGTTCCACTGCTTGGAGGTCACGACCTTGGCAGCATTTAGCTGTGCCCTGCTTCAGCTTCCCTGTCTGTGAAACGGGTGTCACATGGATTCTTCTCATGGAGGCTTGGCTGACTGCACGAGTCGGGGTCATTGGCAGCCCCTCTACCGGGCGTGGGCTTCATTTGCTCTGCTTCTTGGTGCAGACGATGGGCTATGGAGAGCAAGTGGCTCTCAGAATGTCCTTTTGGGGTTCAATGTCTTCTGTCATTAGCACCTCCCACAAGGAGGTTTTGCTCTCACGCCATACGTACAAATCAGGGAAAAGCACGTGTATAGGGAGTTTTATTAGCTGGACACTCTTGGTAAGAATGGCTTAGCACAGCATTTTTGGTAAAAGCCGGATTTTCTTTTGCCGGAGTTTAGTAATATACTTAAAGGGCAAAATCCAGTGTGTGTTTTAACTAGCAGCTTTTGGAGGATGAGCGTCTTTCTTCTGAGGAGCATGCGGGTGGCTAACCCATGCCCACTGTGTCGTGGCCCTTGGCTGCTGGTCTGTCCACTAGGGATAGTCCCTATGGGCGCTGGGCCTGTGTTCTCATTGTACGTTTCCTCCTCACACTGCATTTCCTCTGTTAATTGTTAAGTGCAACAATAAGAACAAGAGTTTAAACTGACTAGAAATAAACTGAGGAGACTTTGTCTCCCAGAAACACTGAAGGTGTTGCAGCTGGTGAGATGGGTGGCTGGCTGACTGGGGAGGGAGAGCAGGGGCCGCTCCAGCAGCTTTCCTGGGCTCGAGATCCGGACGCACAGAGAGCACCAGTCCCATCAACCATGGCAAGATGTTGCTCAGAGTGGTCCCCATGTACCTGTGGGAAACCAGAAACTGCAGCTGGGGCAGCCGAGCCTGCTCTAGGTGTCCTACCTGCCTTATGGTTTGCGAGGGGCTGGGCTCACCCCTGGGGCCTCAGGGTATGTTTCTTAAACCAGAACTCCGCTCTGTGGTCTCCATCGCTTCTAGTTGAAACACACTGGAGTAAGAGAAGGCATTGTCCTAGCCTGCGCCCTGGCTGGACACCCCAGACCTGCTCTTTACCTCTGACCCATCCCATGAGCAGCGAGTGCTGGGCAGCAGGTTCCACCCCTGTCCTGGGTGGAGTTGGTCCCTTTCTGGCAGCCCCGTCCCAGGGCAGGGGCCATCCCACAGGAACAGGTGCCGGTGCACCTCCTGGGGCTCTGGGAGGTCAGTGCTAGGGCCACAGGAAAGGTCTGTTTCACTAACCGCAAGTGCAGGGATCGAGGAGGAGCCAGGTGCCTGCTTCAAGTGCCGTCCTTTCTTCATGCACATGTGTGTTCTGGAGTCATTGTCCGTGCACGGTGCGCCCTTGCTGTTGTAGAGTAGGTGCCAGTGTCCTCGGGCTCCTGGGAGGTGGGGGGGACCCTCTTGAGCCCCCTGGTGCTCTTGCCCTGGCCGCCGCCCCGCTCCAGCAGGCTCCCTCAGCTCCCGGGAGGCCCCACCCTAGGCGAGGAGATGTGCCCTGTGTGAGGTCTCAACACTAACTGCACGCTGTGTTTGCACGCTTCCTGCTGTGGTGTCGGAGCAGGCAGTGTATCGGGAGCACAGAGGTTGGATTCTGCTACAGTCAGGACTTACTCCTGCTGAAGCCTCCTCCGGTGAGTAGAGAGCAGCACAGTCCCCGGGAAGGTTCCGGGCACACATTGGCAGGCCTGGAGCTCAATGCCAGGCGAGGCTGTGGGCACTGGTCCTTGAGAGCCATTCTGCTGCTGTGGAAGTCCACCTGTCAGGTGGCTCTGGTGCTGCGGCTGTCAGGAGGAGGGCGGTGTGGCCTTGTCCCTCCTCACGCCTGCGCGCAGGGGCCTGCTGGCGGGGAGCACATCCTCGGGAGCGGGCCAGAGCCCAGTTGGGAATGCGCCTCGTGAGGCTGCTGCATCGAGTGACCCCAGAGTCGTCCGCCTAAAGGTTGACTTTGAAGCACAGAGCCAGTCTCTGGGCCAGCTCTGGTGACTGGGATGTGTCTGTGTGGGGGGTCCTGTCCCACAGGTCCAGGGTGCTGCTGGCCTCAGCCTGCCCCGTGAGAGCTCTCGCAGGGGGGAGCTGCCTGCTTTGCTCGGCTGGGCGTCTTAGCTGGATTTGGGTTGGCTTTAGGTCTTGCTTGCTTAGTTGGTGCCTTCTTTGCATGCCCTCGGGGACAGTGCAGACCCTGGTGAGCTCATAGTGATGCTCGGCCAGGCAGGGGTGGCAGGGGCGGGGCTGCAGGAGGGCGCGTGCTGAGCGGGGCCTCTGTTCTCTCTTGCAGTGTACCCGCACTACTTCTACAGATGACCCAGCCTTCTGAATCCAGCAGACGACAGTTTAGAATTCAGTGGATCTTTAATCTGTTGATACTCCTTATATGGACCCTAAGATATTTTATTACAGAGTTTTTAACTAGTTGAAAAATTCAAGAATATCATAGAGAAAATATTTTAGAATTTACTGTTTCTTATATTTATGTGAACTCTGCTCCTCCTGGCGTAGTTACTGCTTCCCCCTGGGTGCAGACTCTGGGTGCCCTCCCGTTCGTGGCTTATCCTAATGGCAGTCCTTCACGTGAATGTACTGTAATGCTTGTATGTATTGATCCTATGAACAAATGTAGGGCTTTTGTAAATTATGCACTTATGTAATTATACTGTTTAATTTTTTAATGATAAACCAGGACAGAGAGGATTTTACTGCGTTTATAAAATCATCGTGACACAGCAGTGTCATAGCATCGTCCTTTACCAGCTCACACAATCATTTTGAAAATAAGCAGACTTAATTTCAAGAGATTACTGTTGGGTTTTAATGACCAACCTTAACTCTACTTTTTCTATCAAGAAATCTCAGCTTCTGATAAACTTGGGGCTGAAGGGTTGAGAACACTGTGGAAGTCCCCAGCCCTGGCCCAGCTTCCCCGCCCAGTCTCTGGACTTGAAGGCTTGTCCTGGCACTGACTGCAGCTGGGAGCCGCAGGGAGCCGCTCAGCGGGACCTGGGGCCTGGGGCGCCTCCGTCCAGGCAGCAGGTGGGGGCGCCCTCCAGCTGCTCTTGAGGACCAATCCAGCACTGTGGCTCGCTGGCTCCCAGAGGTGGTCTCCTGGCGAGGGCGAGGGCAGGGCTCCTGAAACCGCGTACAACTCTAACAAAGGCCTTATTTTTCTTGTGTAAATCTTGTTTTTACATTTGTTTGTACACATGTTTAAAGAATGAACCTCGTGGTGCATTTTTAGACTTGGATGGTGTAGCCATTTTGCATTGTCTGAGTAGCAGATGTAACTTACTTTTTAAACGGCACATTAAAAGCCAGCCCGGAGAGTCAGACCATGGTGTTATTTATTAGCAGCTGATGTGCAGATGGAGGGCGCTGTCTCTTTACATTTGGCTTCTGCTTTTGATTCACTTGTACAATTCATTGTTACTGTTGTGTTTTTCTATTAATCCTCTGTGGACTTCCTGATTATGTAACAAAGTATGTACAGTCTACTTTTCAACTATTTTTATCACAGTATTATTTATTGCTTTCTTTCAATAAAGTACTGAAGCATTTTCCACTGCCAGTGAGGAATGCTGAGAGTAAGCCGTCATCACGCTGAAAACCGGCTGTGGCAGTGTCGCCATCTGAAAGGGACACTGAAGGCCAGAAGAGGGCAGCGGAGGAGCGGGTGTCATCCCATGAGTCCCCTCTGTCCTTTCCAGCCGCTGGCTCTGCTCTCCCACCCACACCCACGGCCTCATCTCTGGCACCCTTCTAGATGCATGGGTGCTGGGTGCCAGTACGCCTGCTGCCCTGGGGGCTCACGCGGGTCCTGAGTCACGGAGCAGCCCAGTGAGGCAGAGGGAGCCAGGCTCCTGGGAGGGACTGTGGGGGGTGCTGAGAGGCTACTCAGTGGCCAACCAGGCAGCCAGAGCAAGTGCCCGTGCGGCCGGGGATGGCATCACATCTGGGGGTGGCCCTGCCAGCACTGCTGGTGTCTGCCCCGCTGAGGCCGACGGGCTTTCCTGGAGGGCACCATGCCGTCTTGGGACTCAGGTACCTGGCTCGTCTCTGTTGGGGCAGAGCTGACCAGAGTCTGCGTCCTGTCTGGGCCTGTGGGCACTGGCCCGGTGTTCAGGACCTGTGGTCTCTGGCTGGACTGAGCCCTGCAGGCACTTCATCCTGTCGTCACTGAGGGCTCAGTGCTGCACCTGCCCACGGCAGCGTCAGCTATGGTGGCTTTGGGTCTTCCCGAGGACGCCGGGCTTGCCCTGCTCTGCTGTGTCCCCCGGCAGCTGCCGCTGCTCACTCACCCACCACGTGGCCCATCAGCTGTCCTGTGGCCTAGGGGCCCTGTGCTCAGCTGAGTGCACTGCTGCCACGCGTGGCCACCTGCTGCCCAGGGCGGTTGTGGGCCTCTCCCCAGTCAGGTTTCCATGGTGGTGGGGGAGCCTCTCTTCCCTCATCGCTCCTCCAGGCAGTGGGTGGACGGGTGTGGTCACTGCTGCTATTCTGGACACCCACATGCGACTTACTGCAGTTCCCAATGTCTCAAACACTTCTGTCTCCTCATTTCCTGGGCCCCTTCCTTGGTGAGAAGGAGTAGCCTCTTCGTTCCCTGGACTCAAAGCGCGAGCCTTTCCAAGTACAGCTGTGCCCGTGTTCGCAGAGTGCTGTCCCCAGACTCGAGCGCCAGGGTCCTCAGCTGCTCGAGTTTCCCGGGGAACCTCCCTGTGCTCGCTGTCTGGCGTGCCGAGTCCTCTCAGGAGCTCTGTGCAGGGAGGCGTTTCCCGTGTCATCGGGTGTGATGAGAAAATGCGCACTCCTGAACGTTGTCGAGATGCTCAAACCTGTGATGCAGAGCCATGATACACAGGGCTGCATCGCCAGGGCTGGCTCAGGCGCAGCAGTCACCCTGGGGGGAGGAGGCAGGACCCTCCTGCTCCTACAGCTTCGGGGGGTTCCAGGCATTCCTCCACTCTGGGTCACAGCACTGTGGCCTCGGCTCCGCCTGCCTCAGGTCTCCTCTAGATGTCTTCCCTCTGCTTCCTCTGGGGGCACTTCTGGCCCACTCGTGCAGTTCATTCAGGGAGGTCTCATTTCAAGATCCAAGCTTAACATCCACACAGACCCCTTTTCCAAATAAGGTCACCTTTGCAGGTTCAGGATTTGGTCATTGACGTGTCTTTTGAGGACCCGCTTCTGCTCTTCACTGTTTCTGGTAAAGATGGCTCACCCTGCCCTGCCCCACCACCTTGTGGGATCAGAGGCCACTGATATCGCATAAAGGCAAAGTAGGCCAAGAGGGGGGTGCACTCAGTGGCCCACAGTGCTGCTGGAGGGAGCTTCCAGACCCTGCTGAGGGGCGAGGTGAGGAGAGGCCACTAAGCCTGACCCTTGGGACCAGCAAGAAAACAGGACATTGTAAAATAAAACACCACTTGGCTCTTGGGACCATCTGGAGTGAGTGTGCGAAGCCTCCCTGCAGATCCGGGCCCCCTGTTCCCGTGCAGCAGCAGCCTGGGCCCACTTGGTGAGCGCCTGCTGTGTGCCACATGTTTCAGGTGCTGGGTGTCTACCTTCCAGGAAAGGGTAAGATTCCAGATTCCACCCGGGTGCAGCCCAGGACCTCGTGCTGCTGGGGAGGGCCTGGGTGGAGGAGCTGCCCGGGGAGACCAGCTCCAGGCTGTCTTCACACTCAAGTGGCATGCACAACCACTTGGGTAACACTGATGCCATGCCCAGGACTCGGGGCCCTGGTTGGTGCTCGCTGCCCTGTGTCAGGACGAGCTCCTTTTTCCATCTGACCTCTTAGGCAGCAGATCCTGTGCCTTGACCCTGGTGGAATATTTAAATAGGTCTCGCTGTTCACCTTCCCTTCCTCTTTTTTCTTTCAATATCCAAAAATTGAACCCAGGAGCCGCCACTGACGACTCACATCAACAGCCCTTTTAAAAATTTTTTTATTCTATTTTTTTTTTTTTTAAGGAGAGAGTGAGAGAGAGAGGGGGACAGAGAGAGAGAGAATTTTAACATCTATTTTTTCTTAGTTCTCGGTGGACACAACATCTTCGTTTTTGTATGTGGTGCTGAGGATCGAACCCGGGCCGCACGCACGCTAGGCGAGCGCACTACCGCTTGAGCCACATCCCCAGCCCCTTTATTTATTCTAATCAGTTATACATGACAGCAGAATGCTCTTCGATTCATGGTACACAAAATAGAGCCCAATTTTTCACTTCTTTGGTTGTACAGGACGTAAGGTCACACCATTCATGCAATCACACGTACCTCATTCCACTGCCTTTCCTATCCCCATGCCCCCTCCCCTCCCTCTTGCCCAATTCAAAATTCCTCCACTATCCCATGCCATCCCCCTGCTATGGATTAGTATCCATTTATCAGAGAAAACATTAGGCCTTTGATTTTTGGGGGGGATTGGCTTACTTTGCTTAGCATGATATTCTCCAGTTCCATCCATTTACCTGCAAATGCCATGGTTTTAGTCTTATTGTCGAGTAATATTCCATTGTGTATACATGCCACGTTTTTTTTTTTAATCCATCTACTGAAGGGCATCCAGATTGGTTCCACAGTTTAGCTATTGTGAATTGAGCTGCTGTAAACATTGATGTGGCTGAGTCCCTGTAGTGGGCTGATTGTAAGTCCTTTGGGTATAGACTGAGGAGTGGGCTAGCTGGGGCAAATGGTGGTTCCATTCCAAGTGTTTAAAGCAATCTCCATACTGCTTTCCAGATCAGTTGCACAATTTGCAGTCCCACCACCAATGTATGAGTGTACCCCAACCCTGTTTGAGACAGTCTGGCCAAGTTGCCAGGCTGACCTTGAACCTTTGACCCTGCACTGACAAATCCAGCTTACTCTTTACTCTTGGTGAGGGGCGGTCAGCGATCTCCTCTAGGCTCTACCTTCAGGAAGTGGTCAGCTTAGGATGGGGTATGAACCCTGTGGGGCTGGAGCAATCCCAAGGGCTTGCACATGCCCCGTCCCCAGCCCCCTCTGATTTTTCTTTTAACCGTGTACATCATTGTAACCCATTCAGCCCCATCGTCCTGGATGGGGGACACTTATCAAAACTTACACGAGCCAAAAATAGGTCACTTATATTATCTTTTGAAAAACAAAACATTTTTAAAAGAGTTTTATTTTTTGAGAGAAGTAATACATGAATGATTGGAGCATTTCAAAGGACGTACTTTATAATACATGAAAATGTATATAAAGGTTATATAAGATTTAGGTGAAGATTTCTAACTTAGGATAAATGCACTGGGGTCAACTTCACCAAAACATGTACAGAATCAAAACTTGGGCTTGCTAAGTTCAAATGAAGCACACACAAGTCGGACACGTCCTGCTCGTTTCCGCCCTGACCATGGGGACTGTAACCTGCCGATGTGCTAGGTGCGGCCTCCCAACTCCTCCAGGAGGCCCTGACTTTGGCCTCTCTTTGTGGTTGATGAAACTTCCCTGTCCGTTTCCCAGCAGAAGTAAAGGTGGTGAGATCGCATGTGTACTACCAGGGATTGAACTCAGGGGGGCTCTACTACTGAGCTACGCCCCCAGCCCTTTTAATTTTATTTTGTGTCAGGGTCTCCCTGAGTCACCCAGGCTGGCCTCCAGCTTGTGGTCCTCCTGCCTCAGCCTACCAGACTGCTGGGATTACAGGCATGCACCACCACATGGTCCACTATTTCCATTCTTAAAACTAAATATCAGCTGGGCATGGTAGCACATACCGGTAATCCCAGTGGCTCCGGAGGCTGAGGCAGGAGGATCATAAATTCAAGGCCAGCCTCAGCAACTTAGCAAGACCCTGTCTCAAAAAAAAAAAAAAGAAAAAAAAAAAGGCTGGTGATGAGGTGATATGGCCTGGTGACTAACTGTCCTGGGTTCAATCTCTGGTAATAAAAAAAAAAAAAAGAAAGAAAGAAAGAAAAAGAAAACTCAATACTTATTGCTGAGCCATGTGAGGTGCTCTGGCAGGAGCAAAAAGGGGCTGGGTAGCCCATCATTGCATAGAGATAACATGGTGCCTGAGGTCAGCCGGGGACAGCTCAGGATGGGGATTGGACAACACTGACCACATGTGGATAATTTTGGAGGCTGGTCATGGGTTCATGGGTTTATGCCAACCCCCAGGCATGGTGGCCCTCGCTTATAACCCCAGCACCTGGGAGGCTGAGGCAGAAGGATAGCAAGTTCAAGGCCATCTGGGCAACTTAGACACCGTCTCAAAAAATAAAAAGGGCTGGAGGTGTACTGCCGCAGTCTGGCTGGGCACAAATCACGAGCCACTCAAGCAGGAACAAACTTAATTTCGGAACTCCCACAGCACTCCACGCACACTCCCCGGGAACTCTCCCGAAGGCCACCCACGCGGCTCCTCCAGGAACACACCACACAGCAACTGGAACTCCCCCCCCCCCCCCCCCCCCCCGCGCTCTCCCGGAACCCCTGGAGAGCTCAAGGGGAACTCCAAAGTAGGCAGACAGTAAAGGTCTAACATACCATTGAATACACAGCCTGTTTCAATCCAGCACCATCCAGTCACAGCACTTATAGACAGCTTAACTTAACATCCTCACCTTAATGGCTCCCCTCTCAACCATTACTTCTGGCAAAATGCCAGGGGCCACTCTGACTCGGCTGTGGCTCTCAGCATTTCCCCCCTTCTGTTTAATTAAACACCAAGCATGTGGCTTAGGGACCGTGCCTGCCTTAGGTTGTCCAATACTACATATGGTCCCTACCCATCATTGGATGAGCTGACCTCTAGGCATCAGCCTCCTGTCTTAGGTTGGTACCACTGCAATTGGATCTTACCCGTCACTGACTACCGGTACAGCATTCAGCCATACTTGTGGATAGGCCTTTGCACCAATGTGGGGGGTGGTGAGGTTCTTTGCCTCACCTCTGTTGGCCCCCAAATTTGGCCTTGGTGCCAGTAGGGGGTGAGGTTCTTGGCCTCACCTCTGTTGGCCCCCAAATTTTAGACTATCACTAGCAGAAGGGAGGAAGATGCAAAATGCCACGACACCAAGCCAAATGACGGCTCTTTTTGGAAAAATTGTACCACCCATGGCACCATCAGCAAAGATACCCCGGCACTACCACAATTCACTGCACCAACAGATAGTTTACAATGCATACAAGTGATACATAGTCCAGGAAAGTTCTGCAAGCAGTTCAAAGCGGAGGAATCCATTAATATGTCCATTTCCTCCCAAAGTAAATCAACTCCTTGATTGAGCATCACTTGTTGAGTTATTATTCACTGATGCATCAGTTATACAGTTTACTGTGATAGCTATCAAAGAAACTGTAGTTTGGTTTTATCTTTGTCTTCACCGGCTACTGGGATGAAGATAGGAATTCTGGCAAAGATGGCTTAAAAAAAAAATTATGTAACATTCCAGCAGAAAACAATTTTCTGAACAATTTACATTATCCTGAACAGAATTATTAAATATAATGAGAAGGAAAGGTGAAAGTAATCAAACAGATCTGTTAACCTCCTTATTTGTTCACATATTAAAACAATCCTCAACAGCTGTTTACCCAGTTTAAATTAAACCATTTAAATCACGTGAATAAAAAAAAATATTTGGATCCATTTTTTCATGAGGACTCCTCATATATGATATATGGACATACGTACATACAAACATACAACACAAAACACAAGTGTGCACACATAATATAATACATACAACACATAACATAATAGTAAAGGCCTTGTAGTGTTTCACAGGTGAAATCTCCATTGCAATGTTTAAAAACTCCACAGTCAAAAAATAGAACTGATCAGAAAAACATTAACCTAGGTCTGTATGAGCTCAAAAAATAAAATACATGGGCTGGGGATGTGGCTCAAGAGGTAGCATGCTCACCTGGCATGCGTGCGGCCCGGGTTCGATCCTCAGCACCAATACAAACAAAGTTGTTGTGTCTGCCGAAAACTAAAAAATAAATATTAAAAAATTATCTAAAAAAATAAAATAAAATAGAACTTCATGATGTGGGAAAAGGCAACAATAAAATAGATATTGGAAAAGGCATCCTGGTTACCACCTGGGTTTGACTCTTCTTTGGATATCCCATCCTTCTTCCTGTAACTTGCATATGAGTCTGAAGGTATTCCCACAAGCAAGCCCCAAGGTTTTTTACATTTGAAATAGGCCTTAATGGTGTTCATTATTTATAGCCTCCCCAGCTGTGGGAGAACCACTGTCGCAGATGTAAGGATAGCCAAACTGGAGCTCTGGATATCAGCTGTTATGAATTTGAGCCAAGTCATCTTCTTTTTGGTCTGTAGAAATCACTTTAGTTAGTCTCTCTGGAATCTAAATCGGCTGCTGTTCTCCCTGTGGAAACACACAAACAGACCCCCGACTCCAGACAATCACTGGGTCAGAGCCTTTCCATTGTCCTGTTAGAATATCCTTCCAAAGTACCTTGGGCTTATGTACATTTTTGGACACATATGCCTTTCCGAAGCACTAAGCCCTGATGAATCCAAATTTAAAAAGTTTAGAGTAAAAAGGGTTATTTTAAGTTTATCTTTGGGGGATATATACCCCTTCCCAATTCAATCTTTTTGCTTTAATAAGTACATTTTAATAGTTTGATGAGCTCTTTCAACTATGCCTTGTCCCTGTGGATTGTATGGGATTCCTGTTATATGAGTAATGCCAAATGATGAGCAAAATTGTTTAAAAGAGTTAGAAGTATAGCCAGGACCATTATCTGTTTTTAACTGTTTTGGAACGCCCACAGTGGCAAAATTTTGTAAGCAATGAGCTATAATATCTCTAGTTTTTTCTCTGGCATGAAGGGAGCCCATCAAAAATCCGGAAGAAGTATCAACTGTAACATGCAAATATTTTAATTTTCCAAATTCTGGCAAGTGTGTGACGTCCATCTGCCAAATATGGTTAGGTATCAGTCCTCTAGGATTGACTCCAAGATTAACTTGTGGTAAAAAGGTCACACAATTTTGACATTGTTTTATTATTTGTCTAGCTTGTTCCTTAGTTATTTTAAAACGCTTTTGTAAAGTATTAGCATTGACATGGAACCTTTTATGAAAATTTGTAGCTTCTTCTAGTGTAGAGAAAATAAGTTATGTCATGTGTAGATTTATCTGGTAAATCATTGCCCAAACTAAGAGCTCCAGGCAATCCTGTATGTGGCCTGATATGTCCTATAAAGAATGGATCTTTTTGGTCCCAGATTAGACTTTGTAGAGTGGAAATCAAAGAGAAAACAGTAGAGGAAGGGGAAATCCTACCAGCATCTTCAAGGGATACCATAGCATTAAGTATATACTGACTATCAGAAAGTAAATTAAATACAGAATCTTTAAACATTACAAAAGCTTGTAATACTGCATTAAGCTCTACCTTTTGAGCTGATTGTTTGGGTACTAAAAATGTAAAAGTTTGATCAGGGGTAACTACTGCTGCTGTACCATTATTTGACCCATCAGTGAATATATTTGGAGCATTCATGATAGGTGTTTTTCTTGTCATTTTTGGAAAAACTACAGGATGAGAAGACCAAAAAGACAACAAAGGATTAGATGGTAAGTGGTTATCAAATGAAACATTAGATTTACACGTGATTATTGCCCAAGTATTTAACTCATTAGCTAACTCATCAATTTGATCCATAGTATATGGAGTAATAATTTTATTGGGAGAAATCCCAAACACTCCCTTTGCTGCTTTTATTCCTTTGAGTATTAAGTGTCCTACAGCCTCAGGATACCGAGTAAGAATAGTGTTAGGAGGATAAGATAAATGTATCCATAATAATGGACCTTCTTGCCAAAATACTCCTGTAGGAATATTTCTTGTTGGTAGTACAATAAATAATAAAGGCAAACT